>NC_058403.1:71952608-72031067 GCF_002201575.2 Neomonachus schauinslandi
GATCCCGGGGTCCTGGGATCGAGCCCCGCGTCGGGCTCCCGGCTCAGCGGGGAGCCTGCTTCTCCCTCTGTCCTACCCCTTCCCCCACCACTTGCACATGCTCTCTCTCTCTCTCTTTCTCTCTCGCAAATGAATAAATAAAATCTTTAAAAAAAAAGAAGTTTGAGGTCTAAATTTGGACAGGCCAGAGGTCACATCCAAGCTCCATCATGCCCCAGTTGGGATGGCCACACAGCCTCCAGGAAGCTCTCTGGTTTCCCGGACCTATGTTGTGCATCTGTCAGTGTCCACTTGTTCCAAATGCCATCCTTCCCCTCACTCTCCTGGACATCAAAACCTCTAGTCTTGTGATAGGTATTTCATTGTCATTTATTCATGTGTTTGTCTAGTCTCTCCACCTGGACTCTGCATGCCCCTCAAACTGCCGGCATGAATAGTGACATAAAAAGATGGAAACCCACTGTGAGCTTTGGCTAGAGCTGACCATTGAGCCCACTTTGGGGACAGGCTGCTCAGCATGTGCAGATTTGCCTGTAAGACAGGCCTCTGATGTCTCTTCCTTGACAATTCAGAAGAAGAATCATGAACGAAAAATTGGTATGAGTCTCAACACTTAGGGTCAGTGGCTGACCCTCAAATCTCAAACCTGTCCTCTGGGGTCATCTTGTACAGGCCACCTCCCACTGTGCTCTCTGTGGCACTTCTCCTGTGTACTCGCTACCTCAGTGCACTCCAAGCAGATAGGACAGGAAGGACCTGGACCTCCACAGGCCCCGTTGAGTTCACGAGGTGCCTGACCGGTGGATGAAGATCAGAACTTAGGGGGAGAAGAAGGGGATGTTCATGAGTATATGACATTTGAGGTGCCCCGGATGACTGACTGGGGACAAGTTCCTTCCCTTCTTTGGGTCTCAGTTTCCCCCATCTGTCATGCAAGAGAATTGGATCAGATAGAACGTTCCACCAAGTTCTCTGGTCCAGAGGTTTTGCTAGCCCTCAACGCAGCCTGATCATGTGAAGCTTGCCCAAACGGTGTTTAGAGCAGCTCTTCTAAACCTTCACGTCATGTGAATCATCTGCATATAGGCAAAGTGTAGATTCTGATTCAGTGGATCCCAGGTGGGACCCCCAGGTGGCTGCGTATCTAACCAGCTCCCAGGTGATGTCAATGCTGCGTCCCGTGGCCCACTCTTGGAACAGAAGTGTAGCCCAAGTTCTCAAGGTGTGACCCCAGCAATGGAGCACCATCTCACCTGGGACCCTCCTGGGGCTAGTAAGGCCCCACCACACACCTGCTGGATCAGAAACTCGGGGTGGCGCCTGGCAATTTGTATTAATGGGCCCCCCAGGTGATTCTGATGAAACCTCGAGCCTCAACCACTGCTTTTAAGGAAACTTGTTCTGAACATGATGGTACAGAGCAAACACCTAGAGAGGGTTTTTTTTCCCCCCTTTGTTTATTTATTTATTTTTCGTCCGTATGTGTATTTATAGAGCTCCTATGTCAAAAACTTGACAGAATGAATACCTTTAGCCTCTGAGCCAGCCACCCCTCTAGAGAGTTTTTAAAAATACTGGCGCCTCGGTCCTGCTTCCAGGGCTTCTAATTTAATTGGGATGGGGTGCCTCCTGGGCATTCAGATTTTTAAAAGCTTCCCGAGTGATTCTAACGTGAGGCCGAGGAATGTTAGATTGTCTTCTAGAGGCGAGGGGCCCCACGCCTAGGCCTGCGGGGCTTCTAGACGCGCTCTCCGAGCCGTGGCCACTAGAGTGCGCTGTCGCACCGCCTGCGAGGCCGGCCGGCGGGCGGACCGCACTCCTCCCGGCCTGGGGCCTGGAGCAGCGCGGGGACTTGGGGGCCGGCGCCGGCGCCGGCGGGAGCGGCTCCTGGCCGAGGTCTCCTCCCCCGTGTGTCTGTACCTAGTTAGTGCTGGCCGTGGTCCCGCTGCTTTTGACGTCACTGATGTGCTTCGCGCTGGGGAGACTTGGCCTTTGCTGCTGCCCGGGCGGGACAAGCTGCCTCACGCGACCAGCCCTGCTGCCCGCCTCCTCCAGGCAGGATGCCCGGCTCACTCTGGGTACTGAGCCTTTGTTCACGCTCCGACGACTCGGTCTGAGACACAGTGCCCTTCCCCATCTTCCCAGCAGCTTCCTGCCTCTCCTCTGCCTTGTCAGGACCCCGAGGGTCCTAGGAAATCCCCCAGGCCTGGGTCCTCGGGTTTGCCAGGTCAGCTGCAGGAACCAACTCTTACCTTTCTTTCCCCTTGTGAGTTTCTCTTCTCCTTGGCTCTTCTCTGCTCAGTTCCTTCCCTGCTGCCTGCTCTTGAGCTGTGTGGATCAGATATTCCAGCTCATGTGTTTTCATAGGCAGGAGTGGAAGAGATGGGGCCAGATCGCCAAGGTTTAATGTGACAGATAAGGCAGTGAGCCATTGGTAAGGAACATTGTCTATCTTGGTGGGTAGGAGCGGGGTGAGTTCTGGCTGCTGATGAAACGTCTATTAAAAAAAAAAAAAAAGACCCCCTTTAGGCAAAGGTGGGAGTTTATTCTGGAGATGAGAGCCCAGTCAAGTAGTGATGTTCTCCTATCTAGCTTCCCTCACCAGCTGAAGACCTTCTTCCTTCTCCTGGAGTTGCTTTTCCCAGTGGGCCAGCCAGTGTTGCTTTTATCATAAATGTTCCATTTCATCCCTGCTCCCCCCACCCCCCTCCCCGCAAAATCTCTTTGCTCTCTGGGCCTCACTGGTGTGAGATTTCATCTGGTGAAAGTCTATGCCGGTAAAAGCAGCTTGAATACCTCTGGTGTGGATGGTGCCTGATGACCCTCCTGGCTTGCACAGCTCACCGTTCTAAGAGAAGAAGTAACTCTGGGAAGCAGGAAGCAGGCTTCATTCCTGCTTCTGACCTTGACTTCAAGTACCTGTTCCTGGTTTCTCTTGTGTGAATCCCACCCCCTCCACCCCCAACCATGACCAGCCAGTGAGGTGGGCATCCCTGCAGCCCCACAGGAGGGAGGCTGCTCCCATGTGGGAGAGGGACACAATGTCAACACTGGGCAGATGGCAGAGAGCCAGGCCAGCCCGAGGGGAAAACAGAGGTCCAGAAAGGGGAAGGGAGTTGCTCAAGGTCACACAACTGGTTCTTGGCAGATGCCCTTTTAAGCTAATTCCTCAGAAGCCCCTGCCAAGGCCCTTTAGAGCTCCTACTAGGTGCTGGGTGTGACATCCTAGGCAGTGTTGAGAGAGTGGTGGCTGGGTTCCAAAGGGAACCGGTTTGGTTTCATTTGAAGAATACCAGTTTCTGGGGTGCCTGGGTGGCTCAGTCGTTAAGCGTCTGCCTTCAGCTCAGGTCATGATCCCAGGGTCCTGGGATCGAGCCCCACATCGGGCTCCCTGCTCAGCGGGAGGCCTGCTTCTCCCTCTCCCACTCCCCCTGCTTGTGTTCCCTCTCTCGCTCTGTCTCTCTCTGTCAAATAAATAAAAATTTAAGAAAAAAAAAAAAAAAGAATACCAGGTTCTCCTTGAGTCCAGATGAGTGACCCCTTATCAGGGCAGATGTCATTCCAGGGCTCAGCCTGAACCTGGGGCAACACCGAGTCACAGCTCCAGCAGGGGCTGCGCATGGAAACAGCCTCCCCAGGACTCGGGGAATTTCGCCTGTCCGGCAGCGGGCTTCACGGGGGACAGGAGGCCACGGAAGAGGCATGGGAGGTCACTACACATCCTGCACCTGCCAGTGTAGCTTCAGAAAGGAAAGGCCCGAGCCTCGAATTGGATCGAAGGTGGGCTGGGGTGGGGGGGGCAGGACCATCCAGGCAGCGGTGCATTTGGGCTGGTGTCCCTGCTGCCTCAGCAGAGCGTCTGGCATCGGGGGGCTCCTGTGCCGCTTGCGTGGGGAGGACCGCAGAGACTCGTGCTCTGGGCCCCTGGGGGAGAGATTCAAGTGGGGCAGGAGAGGCGCTGCCCCAGGTCAGCGAACAATCCGCCAAGCGGGCGCTTACACACCAGCTCTGGGCTCTGAGTCCTGTGTCCCACTGTCCTGTTTTCCATATGGAAAGAGGCCCCGACCCCACTCTATGGGGGCGCCTCTTTTCCTCTCTTTGCGGTGTGTAGCATATGTACCCGAGGGCACGCACACGTGCGCAGACATTTCCTGTTTTCTGTGTCTCTGCCTCCGGATCCTATCTGTTTCATGACACCCGGAGGAAAAAGGATTCTACCACCTTAATCACCGATTCCAGGATCACCTCTCCCAAACCTCCCATGCTCTAGTGTACGTTCCTCCAGGTGGGGCTGGCAGAGTCTGGGACGTGGTCCAAGCGCCGCAGGGAACTGGGCGGGGCTGTTTCCCCGAGGAATGCCTCCTTGGGGTGTCCACGCTGCTGTCTCTGGCATGGGCTCTCTGTGCCTGGGATCTTGGACGGTACTGTTTCTGTGGTTGCTGATCCCAGCTAGTGATTTATTGTCTGCTTCCCCAGAAACCGCTCGTTCATTTCTGCTGGCGAGAAGGGATGGGGGACGGAGGGCGGAGGGGGTGAGCCTGCATCCTCTGGACTACCGAGGGAGCCGGGAGCCAGCGGGGGTGACTTATCACCTCCCGGGCAGGGACCTCCATGCATTCCTCCCTGCCTCTCTCCACCTGGTGAAAAGCAGAATGAGTCCCCTCCCACCTGGAAGCTTCAGGCACATTTTCTGCTCAGAGGACATTGAATGCAAAATTCCACCCAGGGGACGAAGAAGGAGGAAGTATTGAGGGGAGTGCTGCTCTGTGCCTCGTTAGCTCACTGGGTCCTTGGGTTGCAACCCAAAGATTCCAATATTGTCTTCATTTTACAGATGAGAGAACTGATGCTCAGGGGGCTTCAATTGTCTGAAGTCATACAGAAGTGAGTAGAGCTGGAATGCAAACTCTCGTCGGGCCAGTACCAAAGTGGGAGCTCTTCCTTGAGCAGGGTTTCTCGAGCGTGTGTCGTGGGCCACCTGCATGGGAATCCCTTCTTCCTTCAACCCATCCTGTTAAACCCGAGAGGACCAAGCCAGGTACGGTTCTAGGCTCGTGTGATTCAGCAGTGGACAAGACTAGTCCTCCCTTCAGGGAGCTTCCAGTATGGGGAGACCAAAACCGAGTCTAAGAAACAAGTCAGTTATATAGCTGTCTTAGCTTGGGCTGCTATAACGAAATATTGTAAGGGCCCTCTTCCTGGTTTGCAGATGGCTTCCTTCTTGCTGTGTCCTCAGGGGGCAGAGAGAGCGGGCTCTGATCTCCTCCCCTTCTTATAAGGGCGCTAATTCCATCATGGGGGCTCCACCCTCATAACGTCATTTAAACTTAATCACGCCCCAAAGGCTCCCTGCTGAGTCAGGAGCCCGGTGCGGGACTCGATCCCAGGACCCTGGCATCAAGACCTGAGCCAGAGGCAGACGCCCAACCATCTGAGCCACTCAGGTGCCCCTCGGTTGTGATTTAAAAAAATTTTTTTTTAATTTATTTTTTGACAGAGAGAGACATAGCGAGAGAGGGAACACAAGCAGGAGGAGTGGGAGAGGGAGAAGCAGGCTCCCCGCCGAGCAGGGAGCCCGATGTGGGACTTGATCCCAGACCCTGGGATCATGACCTGAGCCGAAGGCAGACGCTTAACGACTGAGCCACCCAGGCGCCCCTCGGTTGTGATTTTAAATATAATGGTCAGGAGAGGGCTTATGGAGAAGGTGACACTTCAGAGATCAGAGATCAGTGTTTTGCTATTGAACTGTGCTCCCTGTATCCACTGAGACCTGCTCACTCAGAGCCTCCCAGAACGGGGCCTGGGAGTGTGTATTTTGACAAGTCACTCATACGCATCCAAACTGGGAAATTCCTGCTCTGCACCCTGGTGCTTCCTCTCCATGCAAAAGACTCTGACCTAACAGTTCAGGAAATACTTGCCCAAATCTGGGTGTGACTATAGGAGTTCATGAATGCAGCTGGAATCCAGGGTCCTGGTGACAATTTCCTTTGTGACTTGATAATTGGCTAATACTTAGTAACTCAAGGAGGCAAGATGTACTCCTGACCACGACTGGGTCTGGAGAGCCCTGTGTCAGCGCAGGGCAAGATGCTGATGTCGTCCCATCGAGGTGCAGCCCAGTTTATTGGAGCAACAGGCTCGTGTCATGAAAGGGCATGACCTGGAAGGCTTGGGGTCTAGCCTGGGCTCAGCAGTGCTGAGCTTGGGTGGGTCATTTGCCTTGAGGAGCTTCAGCTTCCAGGTTTATGAAACGGAGCTGCTGAAGCTTCCCCTATATGTCACAATGCTGCTCCACCTTTGCCCCCAGCCAGTCTGTGTATCCATCCATCCATCCATCCATCCATCCACCTGCTCACCAGCCTTCTCCCTCAGTTTCCTTATTTACTTATTATCTGCATTTCTACTGTGGCCTGTTCCACGCCTAGAACTTCTTATAAAGCAATCTGGCCTGAGAAATTAATGAAGAAAAATCGTATGGAGAGAAATTAACTGGGATATCGAGATCTTTAATCTCGGAAGATCTGTTCAATGAGGTCCAAAGGTGGGGTTCGTGCTCTCGTCTGGGGGAAGCAGGCAAGTGCCTTATAAGTTGGGTTGCAGTGAAAGCGTCTGCAAAGGCAGCCTCAGATCTCCCCTGATGGCGGGGAGCCCGGCCTCAGTGCCCAACCCCATTAACTGTTGGCTTCCCAGGTGCTGAATCCAGCCAAAAACCTCCTTCGCTGTTTGAAGTGCTTATTGGAAAAGCAGATTTCATCTTGGCTGGAGCTGCGTGCGGCTCCTTCTGTGGGGTGCTCCCCAGGGCTGTAATTGAACACAAGAAAGCATCGGCCTCCTTTTGGCATTCTTGCTTTCATCTCAAAGTCACATTTTAAAATTTATATTTAAAAAAAGTCAGGGAAAGGGGCCAGGCAGCACAGCTCACGAGGCCACTGGTGCCAGAACCCCCAGCACGGCAGCTCCAGAGAGGAAGCTTGGGGAGGATTAGAGGAGAGAATCAGGACTACATGGCATGGCGATGCCTCACGCCAGCCTTCCTGGAGCACACAGCCAGCTTTTGCGGCTGGGCTTCACAGAGCAGGAGTCCTGAGGGGTCAGACCAGGCCCCACTCACACCAGTCCGGATGCGTGACGATTTTCTGAAAGCCCCGGAGAACAGGAGAATCTAAAGCCTTCGGACACCCACCCGGGGGCTGACCAGCCTGCTCAGCAGGAAATGCTGCTGGGGAACCAGCTTTCAGAAGACTTTATCTACACTGGTGACCACGGGTGGGGGAAAACCTTTGAGGAAGAGGCCTGGACTCTTTTCTTTGCCCTCCTGATGATCCTTTTCCCAGAGCTTGAGCAGGATTCTGACAACAGTGGGTGTCTAATGGGTGTTTGTTAGACAAGCCTTCCTATGCAGAAAGATTGCAGTTAAGCATGACATGACCTTTTCCTACAAGTCTTAGTAAGACCATTATCTTCTCCAGAGGCCAATGTGAGACTCAAACACCAAGCTTCATGGAGAAATGAAAGAAAGTAGTGGTCTAGAAAAGGAGTAACCCCCTGGCACAAGATTATTGTTGCATCATTGGCTTGTGCCCCACTCTGACCCCTTAATTGTTCTCAGGAATTTTTGCTTATGGGAAATAATTTTTTTTAAAGCAGCTGATTTCTTCTCTGAGAGTAGGATCTTGCATTTATTACTCTCTGTTTTATATGAAGATCATTGATAAACTTGAATTTAGCTAAAAATAAAACATGAAAAAAATTGGGTGCTTTCGACCAAAGAACACACATTCAATAAGATTATTAAAATTATCAGCCTATTTCAGGACCACAGGAAGGAGGAGGGGAGTAAACGTACAAAACCTAAAACTATTAATAAATTGAACGCTGAGGCTCCTAGTGGCCAAGAAAAGAAAAGGAAGTAGACTCTTTCCTTAGGGGACATAAAGTTTATCTTGTCTTTGACTTCTAATATTTGGAGGGGCTCCTGTAGAGTGCTACAGGGGACCAGTGTGTCAACAACTGTTTTATGCTGAATGAATGGATATTTTCTATCATGATCTTGGCCAGGATTTAGGACATTACTGAGACTAGTCTGGGAAGTGGAAGGCGATCTTGGGGTACAATGGAATGTGGGCCATTCTAAGAGGACTGGTAAACTCATCTGGCCTGTACATCATGCAATCCCTACTTAAGGGCACTTTGAGTTGGATCTGGGGCAAAAAAAAAGAAGAAAGGCAAGCTACCGAAGGTGTAAGGCAGAGTCTACCTCCAGGAAATCACTAACTCCACACTCTCTCCCCGTGCCCCCACCAGAGAGCAGAAAATGAATCATCTGGTTAAACAGCTAATACCTTGGTTTTGGTGTTGATGTCTGTGGACATGTCTGTATGTGAGTGGGTGTGAATCCAAGCATACAAGCCCTTGTCCCCCGCCTCCTCCTTCTCCACCGCCCAACATACATACCACCACAGAGAAGACTCTCGGCATCCTGGAATCAGCTCCTCTGTTGGTAATTTTGATAACCAGCCCAAACAGAGGATCTTTTCAAGGTCTGAAGATCTTCTTGGGAAGAACAACAGGACAGTTTCTGAATGCTCAGGGTGACAGCCTGTGGGGGATAGTCTTAAATACTCCAGTGACTAAATGTTTGGGAATGGAGGGAGGGGAGCCAACAGCATCAGGAGAAGGAATCTCTGCTCGGTGACTGCAGGATTCCTTGTTAGACTGGACTGAGCCCCCCTGAGCTGAACACAACTCCCAGGCCCCCACAGTTCTGCCCTGTAATGCTATTTTTCCCCCTTTGGGAGGCGTTGACTTGTAAACCAAATTTAAGGGCTTTATTCATTTATCTTTCACCGAGGACCTAGTGGAGTCCAGGCACTGTGCTAGGCCCTGGAGATGCTGACATGTGGTCCCCAGCCCTGGAGGAAGTGGAAAAATCCACTCCCCACTCCGCACTCCCCTCATATTGTCAGGAGCTGATACAGCCCCCTATGTGTTGAGAACACAATAGGAGATAAAAGTAAATTCTAAAAAATTCTTCTTTTTCCAGATTGTGGTTTTCCTTCTATGGAACCATAGGCCATCTTCCTTTGTATGTCATGATTGGGACCACTACTGACCCTTGGGGTTAATGGCATGACTTTGCCTTAAAAGCTGTAAGTTTGGTGGCCACAAAGTCCCTTCTGAATTCTGAGAATGGGGCCTCCACCTCTGAAGGCTGCTGCACCAGCCTGAGGACTGATCCCCAAGAGGCCCCTCACGGTGGCCACAGGACAAGCCGAGCCTCTTGGCCCCCGTGGGGGTGGCATCTGTGCCCTATTCTCCTCACGTCCAAGCTCCAGCCAAAAGGGCAGCTGGTGCCTCCCAGCCTTGTTTCAGCCCATGACCGGCGGGGAACTTTCTAGTCAGACTGTGGTCTGCAGTTGGCACTGATCGGGCTGGAGCCTGGGTCATGTGCTCATCTCAAAGCCATTGCCCACCCCCCTCCCCCAACATCTTAGAGTGGAGTCACATTGTAAGCAACAAGAGAAGCGATAGGGAAGTTTGATCTTGCTCCTTTGCAATAAACAGCAAATGGTTTCTTCTCCAAACCAGGTGTCAGACACGCACCTTCCGGACCCCAGGTCCGAGTGACGAAATCAGAAACTCCGGGGGGCGGGCTGAATGGTTTGTGTTTGACCAGACCCTCCGTGCTTCCGGAGCCCCTCATGTCCGCGAGCCCCTGAGGCCTGTGTTAGCACCTCCAGAACTGGGAGTGGGGGGGCATAGATGGTTTGAAAAAGCCCCTAGAAAGATTGTGTTATCTTTCCCCTACCTTACCCTACCCGACTTGAAAATCCTTGATCTAGAACTAATCATGCATTGGAAGACGCAACTCTTTGTCTTTTGCTGATTTTTTTTAAGCTTCAGAAATTTTCTCGTATCACAGAGTGACTTTGTGCTCAGTCTGGAACTCTCCCTCCGTAGCTCTAGGCAAGGACTGAACTTAACACGTGCTGAGTCTGAAAGAAGAGTTTGCTCAGAGGAGTTTGGGAAAATCCGGGTGAGTAGCTTGCAGATGAGGGGTTGTTGCAGCAACAGCCCTCCCCCCTCCCCCCCCTCCCCCCCGCCAGAGACCCGCCCTGGAGGCTGCTCCTGCCTCCCCAGCCCTGGGAACACAGGGACTGTGGCACCAGGCCCAGGGGACAGTGGGCTGTTGCTGATCCTCAAGCCCGCATGCGTGCCTGCCCTGGGTTTCTGACAGGCTCCCTAAAGAGAACAGATGTCAGGCGCCTCTTTTTATTGCCCTTGACAGGGAGAAGATGTACCCTTGGTTGTTTGGAGTTTGCAAACAGTGGTAGACCTGAGTTTGTTTTCTTTTTCTTGAAAAATGTTGTATTTGGGAAGTGGCTCCGGATTTGAGGAGATGGAGGGTGTTTAAGAAGTAAGGAGCGTTTCCTTTAATCTACCCATCTCCTTGCTCTCTGCAGGTGTTCGAGCTGCTTCTACTCGTCAGGAAAACAGCCAGAAGAGAGGCAGCTTCTCAACAAGTGGGTTTTCCTGTTGAAGGGGTGGCGCCGGCCGCGGCTTATCTGGGTGACAGGCTCTACGTCCTCAGAAGGCCGTGTTTCCCTTGTGGCCTCTGAGGCAGGAAGCAGGCAGCAGGGAGCTGAGCCCACAAATTCCCCCAGAGCAGGCCGGGGTTTGCCACCAACCGTGGCCGGCACTGATCTCACGGATTGCCAGTGGCTTTGATCCTCTCTAAGGAGATGGCATCGGCTGATGTCCCGGCAGATCCGCGGCTAGGCCGGGGCCGGGAGGCATCAGGGCCTCTGTCAGGGGACAGGCGGGGCCGCAAGGATCCGAAGCTGCCGCTCACTCTCAGCAGATGGCGGAGGAATCTGGGCCCAGCTTGGACCCAGAGCCAGGTTTGTAATCACGCTCTGCCTGAGTCCTGGCCTCCCCTCCTATTCGGATGCAAGTTCCACGGGCATGAATTTTATTGGTTTTGTTCCTCACATATCCTAAGCATATAGAACAGTGCCTGGCACACAGTAGGTTCTTAGTAAATATGTGTTGACTGAATAATTGAATTCCCCCCTCCCCCGCCAAGCCTCCCCTCAGGCCTGTTGGGGAAGGAATTTAAGGGCTTGTCCCTGGGTTATCAGCTGTTCTTCTGGTGCCCCAGGGGCAAAAGCAAAGAAGGGATCTTCTGGGGAGACTGTCACCTTTCTGCAGAGCTTTCCAAGTGGCTGCTAGGGAGAAGTGAGTTCCCAGGATGCAAACACCGAGCCAGGGTGTTACGTGTTTATAAGACGATAGGCCAGCCCTCTCCCTCGTCTGCCCTCCCCTAAGGCCTATGGACTGACGTCCAGCATGCGAAGTCAGGACAGACAAGGGACTGAGACGCACAGGCCTTTATAGCCCCTGGGGGCAACTGCTTCTCTAGCAGATTGGTTTTTTGTGTTTTTTTTTTTAAATTTTTTATTTATTTATTTGAGAGAGAGAGAGAAACAGCATGAGAGGGGAGAGGGTCAGAGGGAGAAGCAGACTCCCCGCTGAGCAGGGAGCCCGATGTGGGACTCGATCCCAGGACTCCGGAATCATGACCTGAGCCGAAGGCAGTCGCTTAACCAACTGAGCCACCCAGGCGCCCATCTAGTAGATTGGTTTTAAACCCACAGTCCCGAAGGTGGAGACCAGCTGACCACCTGACCACATAAGCTGTTCTGCGTAGGAGGGGGTTGGGCTAGACAACATGGCCGAGCCCCGGGACTCCCTCGAGTGTGTGACGGGTGGCCTGCAGGCTCCAGGCTGTGTGGTCCCTGGCTGAGGACCCAGATGCTTGGGCTTGAAGGACCCTGTAGGATGGCCATACTACCCCAGCCCAGGCAGGACCCTGTCCTCCAGAGCCTACAGCTCGGCCTTGGACGCAAATATTCCAAACAGTTTAAACTCTTAGTGATATTAATAGAATATTAGTAATATTAATAGAAAGGCATTCCCTGGGGCTTGACGAAGCCACTGAATTTTAATGTGCCTATAAAAACAAATGGGTCATGTGTTGTGGTTTTCGAGCTTTCCCTTCTACCGACAGGTGGCAAGACTGGTCCCACAGCGTCCTCCTAGGTGGGCTTGGCAACAAATACGACAATGTGAGAGTGACCAAGAAGGAGCAAAAGAGCAAGAAATGGAGACAAACGCGATATGCTCCACTGATCTTCAGTGAGATAAAACTGGTCATTTTACCAGGAGGCCTAGGCCAACCCCTTCTAGTTCAGCAGCGAGAGAGGGAAGAGCAGGGACTTGTGGCAGTCCCCTGGTGGCCCAGACAGCCCTAGGCTTTGACGGCTATGGATGCCAGTGTGCCGGGATGGCACCAGGCTTCTGGCTGGAGACCACTGAGGGAAAGGCTCACGGGTTCCAGGGCCTGTGATAATTGGCCCATTTTACACATTCATTTAATTAGTCAATCATTCATCCTCCAGGAAGTGCCTTCTGAACGCGTGCGGGGCTGGTACCAGGGAAACTATGGGGACCAGAGACAAGGTTCCTGCTCCCATGAGCTTACAATCGCTCTTCCTACCCTCCTGTATTTCACTGAGAAGATAGAGCAATGAGGGGACGGGCATGGGCTTTAGTCCCCCCCACCTGCCCCATGCCCGCATCCGTGCCCTTGTCCCTGCCTCTGTCCTGCTCCTATGGATGAATGTTCCACGCTGGCCAAGGCCAGCCCCTCCCCCGGCGCCAACCCTCCCATGCCCTCCTGGCTGCGCAGGGACACTGCTCTGGCCCCTCCCTTCTCTCTGCTGCGACACCAGTCTCTCCCTCTTTATTGTGTCCCTCCTAACAGTGGGGGACCACACCGTTATTTCTTCCACCCAAATATACCTTCTCTTACCCCACTTCCTCCCCCAGAAAAGGGACCCCAATGCTCTTCTCTTTATAGCTAAGCTCTTAAGATAGCCGTCTGTATTTGTACCTCTAAACCCTCTCCTGCCATTCTACTCTGAATCTACTCCTGTCATCCTGTCACTCATGAAACCCTCTTGTCAACGTCATCAATGTCCTTATTTTGCTGAATCCAATGGACATTTCTTGGTCCTCACCGTGCCTGACCCTTCAGCAGCATTAGACATAGTCGGCCCTCCCTTCCTGTTGCTCAAACAGTTTCTAGGACACCACCCTCTGGGGTTTCCCTTCTACTTCGGGCTGCACCGTCTGCCTCTTTGGCTAGCTTCTCCACAGCTTCCTGAGAAAGGAGGTACAAAGAAGAACATCCAGCCTCAGTCTTGGAACTCTCCTCTATCCATCCTCACTCATCCAGCTCATGGCTTTAAATGACCGTTGCGTGCTGACTCCCAAGGGCTCCTTGGCGCCCACTGTGTATGAGACATCTCTGCTGGGCAGCTAAACACATGTGTCTTCCAGAACCGAGCTCCTGTCACCCCCACCCACCCCCACACAAACCCCTTCTTGACTGCAGTTTTCCCCATCTCAGCTAACAGCACGTCTAAAAAAACCTTTGTGTCGTCCTCTTTGAGTCTTCTTTTAGGCTCACTGAGTGACTCATCCAGTCTGAAGCTCTGCCTCCAAGATCTGACACTTCTCATCACCTTTACTGCTATTACCTTGGTCTTGGCTCGAGCATTACAGTAGACTCCCAACTGGTTCTGCCTGCCTCCACCCTTCCCCATCACCCCCTCCCTGCCTTCAGTCTGTTCTGCACACAGCTTCCAGAATAACCCTTTCAAAAGCAAAAGAGATCATATCTCTTCCTTCCCATCGCAGGCACTCCGAGTGTCAACCAAATTCATCCCAAGGCCTGTAGAACCCTATATGGTCTGTCCTCCCATTACCTCTCTGGCTGCCTCGCACTACTCTCCCTTCTGCTCACTCTCTCCTGCCTCAGGACCTTTGCACATACAGTTTCTTTTGCTGGAACTCTTTTCTTCCAAGCTCTTGCCTCAAATGTCATTTTGGTAAGTCCCTTCTTGATCATCCTATTTAAAATTTCCACCTATCCCACTCTCATTCCCCATCCCGTATCCCTGCTCTATTTTCTACATTGTACTTCTTATTCTTTGATTCCCTGCCATACCAATTCAGTGGTGGGGTGGAGGTGGGGAACCCGCCCTGGGTCCAGGGCACAAGGAGATGCATCATCTGAAGAAAATGTAACAATAATCATGACATGTACTAAAGGTCGGTCAGCTCTTCGTTAGCACCATGTATTGACGCTTGTAAACACTGTTATAGGATGCTCCTCCCCACCAAGACGGGCAGCTCCCACTAACTCTCTCCTGTTTAATGCACTGCATTTCCCTTATTTATTCGCTTATTGTTCTTTTCCCTCCACTCGAATGTTAAGCTCCTTGGGGCCAGGATGTCTTGTGTTTTGTTCACTGCTGTTTCTCTCATGTTTGCCGCGTGGTAAATGCTCAGGGAGCTTTAGTGAAACGAATGAATGAGGGAGAGGGTGACATGAGCAGCCACAGATGAGGGTTGTCAGGAGGGTTTCCTGGATGAATCCATGGCTAAGTGGTCTAGGCAGAAGGACAAAAAACCTGGAGCAACTTCACTGTCAGGATCACCAAACCAAGAGTAGGAGTCAGAATTCATGAAATTCATGAGTGTCTTCACTGTAAGTGTTTCCTTCATAATGTTAATGTTGAGTAAATAAATGTGTTCCTTTTTTTTTTTTTTTAAAAGATTCCATTCATTTATTTGAGAGAGAGAGAGAGGGAGAGGAAGAGAGGGAGGGAGAGCACAGAGGGAGAAGCTGACTCCCCGCTGAGCAGGGAGCCTGACATGGGGCTCAGTCCCAGGAGCCTGAGATCATGACCTGACCAGAAGGCAAATGCTTAACCGTTTCTTTATTACTAGTTGGTCGAGGGTCCATGGTGACGTCTTGTGGAGGGCTGGCTGTCACTTTTAATGAGAACGGCTATTCTCCACTCCTGCTGAAGAACTGGAGGCCTGGGGCCTCCTCCACACTCTCAGAGCCTTCACTTATCCCTTGTGTTAAGTGTGGACTCTGGGAGACAACTCAGGAGGAATAGTCCCAGAGAGTGACGATGAGAGCCAGGAGATACTCTCAATGCCACCTTCTTTGGGAAGTCTCCCTTACTTTCTCTTCCCTCTTCTGGGTGGAGTTTGTATCTTCTTCCTTTTGGCTCCTTGTTCACTTCTTTATTTTATGTTATTTGTTATTTTTTTTAGAGATTTATTTACCCATTCTACAGAGAGAGAGAAAGAGGGCACAGGCTCGTGAGTCGGGGGAGGAACAGAGGGGGAGGAGAGAATCCCAAGCAGACTCTGCGCTGAGTGAGGAGCCCTACTCAGGGCTCGGTCCCACGACCCTGAGACCATAACCTGAGCCTAAAACAAGAGTCGGATGCTCAACCCATTGCGCCACCCAGGCACCCCTCACTTCTTTAACATTTATAACATGTTACTATCTTTATTTGCTTCCATGTTTTCATCTTCTGAATGTGACTCCAGACCAGAAATGATGCCCATTCATTTCAGTTCCTGGTCCCTAGCATAGCACCGGGCACATTGGAGGAAATGAATAAATGTTCATTGCATGCATAAATAACAAAGCAGATATTGACTAAAGAGATATACCAATATCAAATGAATATAATGGTTATTGTGAGGATGTTTTTGAATGCCAGTCATAATAATGAGAGTGACTAGTCCATGGTGATTATATAAAATATAGAATGTAGGTATACATTTTTTCTGCAAAGGTGATACGTCACTTAACTCTCTTCTTTAAAGTTCCAGAGGCCCATTATCATCCACAATTACTCAAACATTATGAATGCAGAGTGCCTATTAAGCATCAAATATGTTATGGCTTCCAAAAAGAGTGAATTAGATTGAAGACCAATTTTTTTTTTTTTAAACTAAATGGTGTTATCCTAAAATGCTGGTTTTATGTATGTACCCAGTCTGAGATGTGGAGGCCAGCTCATATGCCAGCACACTGATTCAACCCCGATTGGCAGGTAGGCCCTACCCCACTAGAGAGAAATCTTATAGGTTTCAGAAATCAGTCTAATGAAATAAGATTTTTCACTAGTTCAAAATCAGAGTTCAAAAACAGTTCAGTTAATATTCAAGTATCCAGTTAAGACAGGAGATTGAACAAAATTAATTTCTAAACTTTCATAGACTTTTAAAAAAGCAAAACTTTAGACTTTAAAATCGACTTTTCATTATAGGCAATGCATCTGAGTATTAAATATATGTTAAATTTCATTTAGCAGATTCCTCCCCAGACTTTTAAAACCACCACCAATAACTATTGACATATTTCCCCCCTCCCCAACACATCTCCCCAGGTACACACAAATACCACTCATTTTGAGGTCCTGTTGCTCCAGATTAAACAGATTCTCCTTCCAAGAGAGCAGCCCATAGCCTTCTGCTCCAGCCAGAGCAAGGTTTCTGGCCCTTGGATAATTTCGCCGCTCTTGGTTGACGGAGCAGGGCTGGGATTCTCATTATCGAAGCCTTCCACCTCTTTCCCAAGCCAGCCTGGGAGAGGGGGCCAGGACTGCATCATCCATCCTGGGCCCCAGCCCACCTTGCTTGAGGCCAGCTCACCATAAGTGTTTTAAGAGCATTCCAACAATGGAGCCACCATTTGCTTCCCTATCCCAGATGGGGGAAAAACTTGTTTGGCACGTTTTCCTCAGGAAGACTGCAATTGTCCTCCTTGCGCTTCTGGGACAGTATCCCTTCACACTGGACAGACTGGATGGTAGTCATCAGTCTGGGAGGCTTCGGGAGGTTCGCTCTCAGGAAGGAGAGGACACAAGCGGAGACACCGCATAAGCCTGGGGTCTGGGGCTGGGGGCGCCCGCCTTCCTCATCCGTACCCCACACGTGATGCTACACAAGTACGCACACACCTCAACATCTTTGGGTAGTTTTGAAGTCTATTTCAGTCTCAACTAGGAGCTGCATTCACTGCAATATGTAAGCTCTCAGGCTCTCCAATCAATTCTCGTTTCTTTTTTAAAAATTAAAAAAAAATTTCACCATTAATTCATGATCATTGTAGAGAAATAGGAGGAGATGTGAAAATATTAAAAATAAATACTGGAAGGTTAAACTTTATACACAGCCAAGAAGGAGACACATCCGGACCGGGTACTCGGCAGGTCTGCCAGAAATCAATCAAGCAAGCAGAAGATGGTGTGCTTTGGACCCTCCACTCTACTGCTCCCCCGCCGTTTTCCTTTGGGGACCTCAGCACAACTGGCAGGCCTCGATCAGTGGCCTTCACTGGTGCCCGGTATGAACAGCACTGAGGAGCAGGCAAGCACTAACCCCCCTGAAGGCCTACTGCGCTACATTCTCCCTCGGGGCTCCCAGCGAGTGGTCCCGATGAGGCTGGGATCTGGGATCTGGGATTCAGCTTTCTGATCCCCAGCCTGAACTGCTCTCTGCTCCACTCTGCAACAAACCACCTTCTTCGTGGCCCACTGCAAGTAAGAAGGAGCAAAGGGTCTTCTGTTGGGACGGTGGCAGGATATGTAGCTGTCCCCAGGTGCTTGTGGGTTCATGCTTCTCACCTGTCCTTACCAAGCCCACCGGCCAATGTCATCATCACCCGTTCTGTGTGTAGGCCCCCAGGAGGCAGCCTTCTAACTAAACGGAGGATGGCACTGAGAAGCTGGAGTGGAGGGCTCTTTGGTCGTTTGGGAGAAGGGTGGGAATCGGGGGCAAGCTTTCTCTCAGGGAAAGGGCATCCACTGGGACCTGCCCGCCTGCTGTTGGTCCTCCGTCCCCCTGGACCTCATCCCTTCAGAGGCCCCTTCCCAAGGGGCTGCTGTGGGAGGCAGTCTGTTCCCTGCTCTAATGACATTGTCATTATGATGTCCGCAGCACCTACTAGAAAGTGAAGCACCACAGACTTTATTGCTCACCCGCAAAACTGCCTCTCTCCGTTTTGCCCAACGAGAGGCCCGGAGAACGTTTGGGGTCATCCATATGCCTATTTTAGGTCAGAATCCTGGCCCTCGGACGCCAGGCTGGTGGTGGTTCCGCTCAGCCACGTCTGCCCGGCCATGGTGGCAGAGGAGGGTCAGAGAGCGTTCAGGCCCAGTCGTGTTCACCAGGGCCGGCATCTCAGACCCGCGTCCCCTCGGGCGGCTGGGCTTCTCTCAGCCCAGGTGGCTCGGGCTGCTCGGCCGCGACCGGGACGCGCCGGGAGGCAGGTGCAGAGCGCCAGGACGGGTTTTCCCGGTGGGCCCCGCGTTTATCCCGCAGCTAGGAGCCTGGCGGGGTGGGCGGGGGGCGGGGTGGCGAAGGCTCTCCGAGGGATGGGAGGCCAGAGTGGGGAGGAGGAGGAGGAGAGGGAGGGGAGGAGGGGGAGGCCGAAGGGCGGAGGGGCAAGGAGGGAAGGAAGGCGTCTGGGAGGGAAGGAGGGGAACGGGAGGGAGAGGGGGAGAACGAGGGCGCAGGGGGAGGGCTGGGCCGGGCCCGGAAAGTGGCCGGCGGCCGGGAGCTGCGGGCGGCCGTGCGGACGAGGGGCGGGCCCGCTGGTGTGGCCGATGAGCCCGTAATGAAGCCGGGCGCCTGGGCCCCCTTTGTTCCCGGGAAACCATTTAAAAAGCCCCTTCCTCAGCCCCCGTGCGGGCCGAGCGGGGACAATGGCCGGCGGCGCAGTGGGCCGAGCGGAACGCCCCCTTTAGAGAGGCCTTTCCAGCCGCGGGGCCCGGGCTCGGAGGCTCGGGGCGCAGCGAGGCCGGGGCTCAGCCCGCGGGCGCGCCCTGCCCTTAGGGGGCCACGAGGCCGCCGCTAAAACAACAGCCAGGCTTGGAAAAAAAATTGCGCGGTGGCGGGAAGGTTTGGGCCCTGTGGGTCCTTAGCAGATGGCCGGAGCGGCTTCCCGGTCGCCCACCTTGGCACCAGGGGACTGAGGCGCTCACGCCACCGTGGGACGCATCGTTGCGTTTCCCTGAATGCCACTGTGGCACATTCCTGGCCTTTGCAATAATTGGGAAATCAGAGCATCTTTTTTTTTTTTCTACCGTTCTTCCCCCTTCCCCCTCCCTTCCTTTTTCTTCCAGGCATGGAATTATCTACTTTAGCAGTTCAAAAGACATTCCATTCCCATGACAGAAACAGAAACGGTGATGCTGGCATACCGGAGCCCTCTCTCTTAATGGGAGATTCAGGCAATAAATCATAATGAATGAAAATTTAAAATAGCATTTCTTTAGCTTTTAACGGTGTACTTATTTTCAAAGTGCCAATAACAGCTCTGTTTCTTGTCCTTCGGAAAAGAACCCATATCAGACGTGGAATAACAATGGTGAATTTTATTCCTTTACAATATTCCTTAAAAAAAAAAAGGAATTGAGACTCATTTTGAACCCCCTCTCAGCTCTAAAGTTCCTTAAGTCTATCAGTGTACAGAGGCTGACAAATTTTAAAACAGAGTGGGGAAATCCTATCACCATTACAAACCATAGATCTATCAGCTATCCATGCTATTCTGTGTGGTACTCTGCTTCCCCAGACCCACACCTTACATCTGTTCCAGAAGCAGTGAGGTACACATATTGGCTCACCCAAGGCAGGTGTATATCAGTGTGTGCCAGAGTAACTGGAAAAGTTTGATCAAAAACACTCTCAATAATCTGTAGTCCAACAGGAGACACTAAACTGGAAAAGAATGGAAGATCAGGGGTTATATTTCTACCAGAGAACAAAATATTCTACAAGTCTGAACTCATCTTTAAACAAAACCATCTCAGGCTTTCATCCCTAAGTGTGTTGCAATTTACACCCAGGCTGGAGGATGGAAGGGTATCTTAACAAGTAATTTTTTCCAGTAAGGGTCATTTTGGGCCTCTCAAATCATGACTCTGGTATGTCATGTTGCACAGGTATTTTTCATAGTTCACTGGGTCTGATGGGTCTGAGAGTATTTAAGTCTGCCCTGGAGAGGAGCCCAGGACATGGTGATTAGGGGGCTTCTGTAGGAAGTGCAGTGGAAGGGACAATGGGCCAATTACCAGCAAAGCCAGCGGTCTCCCTTGGAGAGGTTAAGGAGGAGAGCACATGGCCTTTGAGCTACCATGTCATCTGTCCTGGGGCTTAATCAAGTTATCATATCACCCCGGTGCCTCCAGGCCTCCATCCATCGATTTGAATGAAGACAAAAATTTGCAGACAAATTTCTAGCAGCAGGAAGTTGGTGCTCTCCTGCAAGGCTGGATGAAAAGCACCTGTAACCTTGTCGGCCTCCTCCGGCTCCTGCTGGGAGCTGCTTCTGGCTGCAGCCTGCTGGCTTCAGAGCCTGCCTAACAGCAGGGGATGCTATTATGTGCTTCAAGAGAATGCCCTGGAGCAGACTCTGCTGTGGCCAGGACAACACAATGTGGCCAGCTACCCATAAATGGGTAGGTAGACACTGTCCCCTTCCTTTTTATACTGGCCTGGAGTCATATTTAAGTTAAGACGGGGCTGGCATGCAACAACAGTCATGATGGCACGAAGGGGGTATTTGTGTTTCTCCCTCTCTGTGGGGAGCGCCAGAGATAGGGAGCGCTCCAGAATGCCATCAAGGCCAGACCTCTGCTTTACTCGGAGCTGCATGTCCCTGTCTGTGAAATTCACAGATGTAATTTACATGCAGTCTGCAGGGGGGAAGGAGAGGAGTTGGATGTAGTAGGTGGAATGTTGGCAGGTGTGGTGAGATTTGTCCTTCAGGCTTAGCTCTATGACTTGGGGGAAGTGGCTTGGCTTCTTTTTTGTGATAGTTATTTCACTTGTAAGATGGGAATAATGATCCGGGCAGTTACCCACTTGGCAGGTTACAGGCCAGTGTGACGATAGATGCTGATCAGTAATGAAAAAACTTTAATATCACATTATTAGTGTCTCTGAAGCCCTTCCAGCATCGATGCCCTATGATTTGATGTTCCAAAAGAGGAATAGGAGAAGAGGAGCGTTATTAATTAGCCTTAATATAAGAGCAGTCCATCCCAAGAGTAAGTGGATCACTAAATGTGAATTTCATAGTCATTAGTAGGAAACGCCAGAGGCTATGACTTAACACTCTGTGGGCCTTGTTGATCTGCTCAAAATCAACTTTTCCGAAGTCCACAGAAAACTGGACTTTTTTTGACATTTTGATGAAGGGCTAATAGCTTTACAAAGTATTGTGGCCAATAAATCACTCTTTCCCCTGTCTTTCAGACTGTGTTTATATTCTGTAGCCACTTTGTGACAAGGGATATCAACCTTGAACCCAGTGGCAGCTCCAGCCTCTTTCCTCATTTATAAAATGCGGCACACTTCTCTACCTCTCTAACTCATGGGAGCATTGGTAGAATCAACTG
Organism: Neomonachus schauinslandi; assembly: GCF_002201575.2. NCBI lineage: Eukaryota > Metazoa > Chordata > Mammalia > Carnivora > Phocidae > Neomonachus > Neomonachus schauinslandi. The sequence continues at coordinate 71,973,959 of NC_058403.1, forward strand.
GTTAACAGGTGAGCAGATGCTTTGTAAATAAAGTGGAAGGTGCTAGATGGGTTTATACTGCCCATACACACACACACACACACACACACACACACACACACACACACTCATAAAAGACTGTTATTGTAGACCTGACTCCCTAGATTCAGTGTCATAGATGATCTGGCTTAAAAGATTCTTCATTCGGGGGGCGCCTGGGTGGCTCAGTTGGTTAAGCGACTGCTTTCGGCTCAGGTCATGATCCTGGAGTCCCGGGATCGAGTCCCGCATCGGGCTCCCTGCTCGGCAGGGAGCCTGCTTCTCCCTCTGACCCTCACCCCTCTCATGTGCTCTCTCTCTCTCATTCTCTCTGTCTCAAATAAATAAATAAAATCTTAAAAAAAAAAAAAAGATTCTTCATTCGGAGTTAACAATTGGCGGCTCCCTCGGAACCAACAGATACAAGGTGCCTCTCTGATTCCCATCTCCTGAGGAATGGCCCTGCGGGCGTAGACAGGGCTGGGGCACTGGTGCCCAAACACAGAGTTACTCAGAGAGCAAAAAGCTAAAATACAGACTGAATGCTCGTCATTCTTTACTTTCCAGTTTGTCTGCCCAAACATCATATGAGGTCCTGCCCCATGATTTTGCTTCTGCCATTTCCTCTGTCATCATCTGTCCATCTTCTCTGCCTATGAAATCTGTCTCATCCTTCGAGGTCCTATGCACTGTCACCTTTGTGAAGCCCCAGTTTTCAGACTCTTAGCCCAGTCTGAGCTGACTGTCCCCACTGTGAAACATGTCTTGTCCTTTGCCCCATCCGTCTGTTTTGTATTAGCGTTCCCTGTGCGCACACCACTCTCCCTGCTTACTTGGAGCTTCTCAGGGGCAGAAACCATGCCTGATTCCTCTTGGGGTCCCTGTCCCTAATACAGCTGCTCATGCACGGTAATTTACGCATTCGATGTGGAATTGCACTTTCCCCACTCACCGTGTCAGAGAGTGACATGAAGGGATTGTGGAAGGGGAGAATAAGATGAACTCTTCCCATGTTTTTTAAAACCAGATTCATTTTTGGTTTTGCCTTGAATCCAGCTGATTTGGAAATCTGGAAAATTGCTTTGATATAGTCGGCAATTTAAGTGTAAGTTTAATTATGATTCCTTTTGTAAGTGTTTTCATCATGCCCAATATGGCATTCCTTTGCTGCCTCTTAAGTGACTTAAGGAAATCCTTTCAGACATGGTTCCTGGTCAAGTGGTCAGGAAGGCAGCTCTGCTCAGGGCCTCAGCCTCACCAAATGCCCCTTATGCACGAATCCACAGTACGGTAAAAGCTTTGACATTCTGGCAAGGACCCCGTGGCGAAAGTCCTGTTTCTCAATTCCATATTTACACATTTAGTCCAAGAATGCTGTGGCCAGGAGACCATCTCTTCCTGTAGTTCTTAGTGTGGGGTCCCTGGACCACCAGGATTCATAAAAGTAGTAAACAAGGCTCTTTGACACTTTTCAATATTTCAAAAGCCCGAGAAAAGGGTGCAGGGCCTGCTACCATGTGAAGTTTCTCTGTCTTTTGTTCTTTTTTGATTTGGGCTCAGTTCAATATGGTAGCAGGGAATAGCTGATGATACTAAGAAGTTACCAAAAACTACATTTTTTTGTGGTGTCATTTACACAGTAATATTTACATATTTTATGGGTGCAGTTTGATGAGTTTTTGGCAATTGTGTGCCATCGTCTAGCTGCTACTACCACAATCAAAATATAGGGCATTTCCATCATCCCCAAAAGTTCCCTCATGCCCCATCACAGTCAAAACCCTCCCTAGAGCCCCTGCTCCAAGCACCTGCTAATCTTGTCATTTTCATTTGGCCTGTCTAGAGTTTTATGTAAATGGAATGGTACAGTGTGTTGTCTTTTGTATTTGACTTCTTTCACTTACCATAAAGTTTTGAGATTCATCTATATTATATTTGTTTCTTTTTATTGCTGAGTGGTATTTTGTAGGGTAACTGTGATTTGTTTGTCCCTTCACCAGTTGATGGACATTTGGGTTGTTTACAGATGTGGACTCTTAAATATGTGGCTGTGAGTAATGTTGTTATGAACATTCACATACAAGTCTTTGTGTGGACATCCGTTTTCATTTCTCCTGGGTAAATAGCTAGGAGTGAAATTGCTGGGTTGTATGATGGGTATATGTTTAACTTTATAAGACACTGCGAAATATTTTTCCAAAGTGGCTGCACCACTGTACGTTCCCACCAGCAGTGTATGAGGGTCCAGTTTCTCTCCATCCACACTAACACCTGTTGTTAATGGTCTTTTCAGTGTTATCCAGGGTAGTGGGTATGTAGTGACATTTCATTGTGATTTTACTTTGTATTTCCCTGATGATTAGTCAGGCCCATATTGGCTAGTCATATCTCTTTGTTGAGGAGGTGTCTGTTCAAATCTTTTGCCCATTTTTTTTTTTTTTTAAGATTTTACTTATTTGAGAGAGAGAGAATGAGTGAGAGAGAGCGCGCACATGAGAGAGGGGAGGGTCAGAGGGAGAAGCAGACTCCCTGCTCAGCAGGGAGCCCGATGCGGGACTCGATCCCTGGACTCCAGGATCATGACCTGAGCCGAAGGCAGTCACTTAACCAACTGAGCCACCCAGGCGTCCCTGCCCATTTTTTTTTCTTAATAACTTTTTATTTTAGAACAGTTCTGGATTTACAGAGTTATTGCAAAGATAGTACAAATGGTTTTCATATACCCCACATGCAATTTGCCCTCTTATTAATATCTTACATTAGCATAGTACATTTTTCACAATTGGCGAACCAGTATTAATATATTATCATTAACTGAAGTCCATCCTTTATTAAGATTTCCTTTGTTTCTACCTAATGTGTTTTTCTGTTCCAGGATCCCACCAGGGAACATTACATGTAGTAGTCATATCTCCTTGAGCATTTCTTGATGATGACAATTTCTCAGATTTACCTTGATTTTGATAACCTTAACAGTTTTGAGGAGTACTGATCAGCTGTTTTGTAGAATGTCCTGCAGTTGTCTTTTGCTCATATTTTAATTGCATTGTTTGCTTTCTTATTATTGTGGATACAAGCCCTTTATCAGATACGTATTTTGAAAATATGTCCCCCAAGTCTGTGGCTTGTCTTTTTACTTTCTTACATGTGTTCTTAGATGAACAAAAGATTTTAATTTTGATGAAGTCTATTTTATTTTATTTTATTTTTTAAAAGATTTTTTGATGTATTTATTTGATAAAGAGAGACACAGCGAGAGAAGGAACACAAGCAGAGGGAGTGGGAGAGGGAGAAGCAGGCTCCCCCCTGAGCAGGGAGCCCAATGCAGGGCTCGATCCCAGAACCCTGGGATCATGATCCGACCCGAAGACAGACGCTTAACGACTGAGCCACCCAGGCACCCCCTGTATCACTTTTTAAGAAGACTGCTCATTCCTGGGTGTCTGGCTGGTTCAGTCTGTACAGCATGTGACTCTTGATCTCAGGGTCATGAGTTTGAGCCCCATCTTAGGCATGGAGCCTACTTAAAAAAAAAAAAAAAGACTAGTCATTCCCCATTAAAGAACTGTGGTACTTTTGTAAAAAAATCAATTGACTACTACATAAGTGCAAGTCTATTCTTGGACCCTCTACTCTGTTCTATAGGTCTATAATTATAATTATATGATATATATTATAATTGTAATAATGCCAATGCTATAGATTCTGATTACTTGAAATCAGGTAATGTAAATTCTTTAAAATTTGTTTATATTTTAAAGATTATTTTGGCTATTTTTGATTCTTTGCTTTTCCATATAATTTTAGAGGTGCTAGGATTTTGGGGCACCTGGTTGGCTCAGTTGGTTAAGCGACTGCCTTCAGCTCAGGTCATGATCCTGGAGTTCTGGGATCGAGTCCCACATCAGGCTCCCTGCTCAGCAGGGAGTCTGCTTCTCCCTCTGACCCTCCGCCCTCTTGTGTGCTCTCTCTCTCTCTCTCATTCTCGCTCTCTCAAATAAATAAATAAATAAAATCTTAAAAATAAAACTATAGAAGTGCTAGGATTTTGATTGGGATTGCATTAAATCTATAGATGGATTTGCATTGGAGAAAAAGAACATTTTATTTATCATTTATTTTTTAAATTTTATTTAAATTCAATTAATTAACGTATAATGTAGAAAAGGAACATTTTAACAATATTGAATCTTGAAATCTATGAACATGGTATACTTCTCCATTTATTTAAGTTTTCCTTAATTTCCTTTAATAATACTTTGTAGTTTTCAGAGTACAAGTCTGGCACATCTTTCTTTAAATTTATTCCTAAATATTTTTTACATTATTTGCAAATGGAGTTTTAAAAATTTTTATTTCCCAATTGTTCATTACTTGTATATAGAAATACAATGGATGTCTTATTAAACCTTTTATTTTGAAATAATTATAGATTCACTGGAAGTTACAAAGGTAGAAGACCCATATTACCCTTCACCCAGTTTCCTCCACTTGATCTTAGCCAAAAGGCCAAGAAGTGATCATCCAGTTTCCTCCAATGGTTACAGTACAATATTAAAACCAGACATTTGACATTGGTACAATATGTGTGTTTGTCATTAATGTATGTATGTATTCATGTAATCACCACCACAATCTAGATACAGAATTATTCCATCACCCCAAAGATCTTTTTTGTGCTACTTCTCCATAATCACACCCATCCCCCTTTCCCACCATCCCTGACCTCTGGCAACCACTAACCTATCATTTTCTATCATTATAACTTTATCATTTCAAGAATGTTATATAAATGGAATCATACAGTATGTGACCTTTTGAGCTTGACTTTTCCCACTAAGCATAGGCTCTTGAGATTAATCTAAATGGTTGCATGTATCAATAGTTAATTTTTTTTTTATTGCTGAGCGGTATTCTATAGTATGAATATACCTCTGTTTGTTTAACCTTTCACCTGAGAGACATTTTTTTTTGTTTTCACTTTTTAGATGTTACAAATAGAAAGCTATGAACAATCACGTATAGGTTTTTGTGTTGACATAAGTTGTGTTGACATAAGTTGACATTATCTCTGGGATAAATGCCCAGAAATGCAATTGCTCTGAGATATGGTTAAGTGTGTATTAAGTTTTTTTTATTAAAAACTTTTTTGTTGTTTTCATTTTTGTTTTGTGTGTAGTTTTAAAGGAAACCACCAGGCAGTTTTTCAGAGTGGCTATACCATTTTACATTCTCACCAGCACTGTCTGAGAGATCCAGCCTCTCTGCATCCTTGTTAGTATTTGCTATTGTGACTAGTTTTAAAATTTTTGTCGTTCTAATAGATGTGTAGCGATATCTCATTATGGTTGTAGTTTGCTTTTCTCTAATAGTGATGTTTAACATCATTTCATATGCTTCTTTACTACTTGTGTATCCTCTTCAGTGAAATGTCTTCTTGTCTTTTTCCCATTTCCTAATGGAATTGTTTCTTTTTTTTTTTTTTTTACTGTTGAGTTTAGCAAGTTCTTTATATTCTAGATATGAGTCCTTTGTCAAATATGTGGTTTGCAATTATTTTTCCCAGTCTGTAACTTGTCTTTTCAACCTCTTAAGAGTATCTTTTGCAGGGCATCTGGGTGGCTCAGGTCATGGTGGCTTAAGTGTCTGCCTTCGGCTCAGGTTATGATCCCAGGGTCCTGGGATGAGTCCTGCATCGGGTTACCTACTCAGTGGGGAGTCTGCTTCTCCTTCTCCCTCTGCACGCCCCCCCCACTTGTGCTCTCTCTCTCTCAAATAAATAAAATCTTTAAAAAAAAGAGTGTCATTTGCAGAGCAGATTTTTAAATTTTAAATTTGTAGACCAATTTATCAATTTTTTAAATTTATGGATGAGGCTTTTCATCTAAGAACTCTTCACCAAGCCGTAGATCATGAGGATTTTCTCCTATGTTATCTCCTAAAAGTTTTACAGTTTTATGTTTTACATTTAAATCCATGATCCATTTTGAATTAATTATTGTAAAATGTATGAGGTGTAGTTTCTTTTTTTCTTTTGCTCTTGAATATCCACTTGCTCCAGCACCAGCTCCAACATTTGTTGAAAAGACTATCCTTCCATTGAGTTGCTTTTGCACCTTTGTTAAAAATCAGTTGACCCTACTTGTGTGGATCTGTGTCTGGATTATGTATTCTGTTCCATTCATCCACGTGTCTCTCTCTCTTGATTTCTGTAGCTATGTTAAGTCTTAAAAATCAGGTAGAATGATTTCTCCCACTTTATTCTTTTCTAGAATTGTTCATCTTCCCATGCAAATTTTAGAATAAGTTTGTCCGTATCTATAAAAAATTTGCTGGGTTTTGGTAGAAATCTTGTGACATCTGTATATCAACTTTGGGAGAATTAACATATTTTATGTTGCATATTCCTATCCAGGGGTATCCTTGTCTCTCTGTTTGCTTAGATTCTCTTTGATGTTTTTCACCAGCATTTTGAGGTTTTCAACATTTAAGTGTTGTATATGTTTTGTTAGATTTACACCTAAGTATTTATTTCTTCTGAGTGATAAGGTTTTTTGTTTGTTTGTTTGTTTGTTCGTTTTGTTTTTTAAGAGAGAGAGAGGGCAAGGAGGAGGGATAGAGGGGCAGAAGGAGAGAGAGAATCTTAAGCAAGCTCTATACCCAGTGGTGGAGCCCCAGTTGGGGTTCAGTCTCACAACCCTGAGATCATGACCTGAGCTGAAATCAAGAATTGGGTGCTTAACTGACTGAGCCACCTAAGTGGTTATATTTTTAATTTCAGTGTCCGTGTCTTTACTGCTAGTATATAGAAATACAATTGATTTTTGTATGTTTATCTTGCATCTTACAATCTTGCTGAACTCATTTATTCTAAAAATGTGTTTTGTAGTGTTTCTTTTCTTGGATTTTCTAATAGACACCCATGTCATTTGCAAACAGGGAGACTTTTATTTCTTCCTTTCCAGTCTGTATGCCTTTTATTTCCCTTTTTTTGCCTTATTGCCCTGACTAGACCTTCTAATACTGTGTTGAATAGCAGTAATGAGAGTAGATATTCTTGCATTGTTTCTGATCTTAGGGGAAAAGTATTCAGTCTCTCACCATTAAGTATGATGTTAGCTGTAGGTTTAAAAAAGTATTTTCGTATCAAGTTGAAGAAGTCCACCTCTAGTTCTATTTTTTGGAGAGGTTTTTTTTTCTTTTAGACTTATTTATTTATTTTAGAGAGAAAGCATAGAGAGAGAGCATGTGTGTGAGTGGGGAAGGGGCAGAGGGAGAGGGAGAGAATCTCAAGCAGACACTCTGCTGAGAGAGGAGCCCTGGGGGCGGGCTTTGTAATTTCATGCCCCTCCGTTCCTTACACCTAAGTTATAACATGTATTACAGTTATGTCTGTTATAAACCACACAAGGCTGTGATATAGTTTTTGTTTTATTTTATTATTTTATTTTTTTTAAAGATTTTATTTATTTATTTGACACAGAGAGAGAGACACCTAGAGAGGGAACACAAGTAGGGGGAGCGGGAGAGGGAGAAGCAGGCTCCCGGCCGAGCAGGGAGCCCGATGCGGGGCTCGATCCCAGGACCCTGGGACCATGACCCGAGCCGAAGGCAGACGCCCAATGACCGAGCCACCCAGGAGCTTCTAGTTTTTGTTTTAAACAGTTGTATAATATTATATATAAATATATATTTTAAGATTTATTTATTTTAGAGAAAGTGAGAGTGCACACCTGTGAGAAAGCACAAATGGGGGGAGGGGCAGAGGGAGAGAATCCCAAGCAGATTTCATGCTGAGCGAGGAGCCTGACATGGAGCTCCGTCTCAGGACCCATGAAATCAAGACCTGAGCTGAAACCAAGAGTTGGACGCTCAACTGACTGAGCCACCCAGGTGCCCCAAACAGTTGTATACATTATAAAGAAATTAAGAGGAAATACAGTTTTTGTCTTGTTTTATATTATAAAGAAATTAAGAAGAAAAATGTAGAGTTTTGTATTTATCCAGATATTTTTTATTTCTAATGTTCTTTTCTTTCTGAGGAACTGAGTTCCCATTTGGTATCATTTCCTTTCAGCTTGGAAAACCTCTTCTGCATTCATTGTAGTCAAGTCTGTTGGTGACAGATTTGCTTAGTTTTCCTTTATTTGAAAGTTTATTTCTCTTTGGTTCTTGAAGAATATTTTCACTGAATCTAGTATCCTGGGTTGACAAGATTTTTTTTTTTTAATTTTAGCCCTTAAAATGTTATTCTACTCTCTTCTGGCTTTCATAATTTCTGGTGAGATATCAGCTCTGAATTGGGTTATTGTTCTCCTGCGTGTAATGTGTCATTTTCTCTTACTTCTTTCAAGATTTTCTCTTTATCATTGGCTTTCAACATTTGACTATGGTGTTAATGAGATTTTCTTTATGTTTACACTGCTTTCTGTTCAGTGAACATCTTGAATCTATAAATTTATATCTTCATATTTGAAAAGATTTGGCATTGAATTCCTTCAGTTTTTTTTCTGCTCCATTTTCCTTTTCCTCTTCTTTAGAGACTATGTAGATGTTGATTGAGTCTCTGCTAATTTATACTTTTACTCTTTGTTTAAATTGAATAATTTCTATTGTTTCATCTTCAAGTTCACTTTCTCTTTTCTTCCATGATTTTTCATATAGTGATGTAAAGAAGAATTTTGATATTATATTTTTCGATTCTAGAATTTCCTTTTTTTTTTCATTTTTCTTTGCTGAGATTTCTTTTCCCTGAGATTTCACTGTGAGCACATTTTCTTTTATTTCATTGAAGATAGTTATAATACATGCTAGAAATTCCTTGTTTGTTAATTACAACACCTGGGTGATCTGTGGTTGTCTCAGGTTATATTCTTTTATCCTGAGAATGTGTTTTATTTTCCTGGTGCTTTGTATTTTAAATAATTTTGGATCAGATTCTGGACATTATGTGTGTTAAATTGTATAGATTCTGGACTTCAGTACTTTTTCTCTGCTGGATATGGTTTCTTTTGTTTTATCAGGCAACTATTTTGCTTGGATTAAACTGTAAACTCTGTTTCTTAGGCAACAATGACATTATCCATTCAGATCTTTCTTCAATAGTTTAGCTGCTTGCGTCTTCTCTTTGTGTGTGTGGTTCAGGGTTCAGACAGAGATGTGGACAGACAGACTTTTGGCATCTTCTTTCTCCCTTTTTCCCTTTAAGGATTTACCCTCTTTCTCTTCACAATCATGGTTTCTTCGGTTTCTAGACCAGAAAAGATTGTTTTTTTTCACCAGTGCCCACTCCATCCCCTCACCGCACTACACATTGTATCCATTTTATCTGGTGTCAACAAAGAATATGACTTTCCCTCATATTCTACCTGCTTTTGCTCACTGAGTGTGATCTTACTCAACCATTATCAGAGGCGGAAGTTGACTGTATTTAACTTAACCACTAGAAAATGAACAATATATTTATTAATAAATGCAAAGAATGGAAGAATTTCAGGACTTTCAGAATTACAAAGAGCTTGCTGGGTGAGACAGTCCTACATGAATGCCCAGGGATAAATCTCCCTGAATCCCACTCTGCTGGATTGCTCTCGGTGACAGAGGGCTCACTACCGCATAAGGCAGCCCACTCCATTTCAGACAATCTGACCATTTGAGATATTTCCTTTCGATATGCTCAAAACGTCTTCACTTCATGGGGCGCCTGGGTGGCTCAATCGTTCGTTAAGCATCTGCCTTCTGCTGAGGTCATGATCCCAGGGTCCTTCCTGGGATCGAGCCCCTCATCGGTCTCCTTGCTCCACGGGAAGCCTGCTTCTCCCTCTCCCGCTCCCCCTGCTTGTGTTCCCTCTCTCGCTGTGTCTCTCTCTGTCAAATGAATAAATAAAAATCTTTTTTTTAAAAAGATTTTTATTTATTCATAAGAAACAGAGAGAGAGAGAGGCAGAGGGAGAAGCGGGCTCCTGATGCGGGACTTGATCCCAGGACCCTGGGATCATGACCTGAGCGGAAGGCAGACGCTTAACCATCTGAGCCACCCAGGCGCCCAAATAAATAAAATCTTTAAAAAAAAAAAAAAAAGTCTTCACTTCAGCTTTGGCTCCTCCATTCCTCTGTTCCAATTCCAACCCTCAGGGCCACACAGAATGAGCCCGGCCCCCTTCCCCCAACAGGGTCACTGAGCCCTCAGGTAGGAGATGCAGCCTCAGCTCCCCCAACCAGTGTTTGTGGTGTGGTTTCTAGTCCCCTCATGATTCTGGTCTCCTTTTCTCGAGTAGGATCCTGTAGCTACATAGCTTCCTCAAGATGCCATGTCCAGAAAGGGCCCAATACTTGGGGCAAGGCCCAGGCAGCCTAGAGGTCCCTTTCCACAGGCACCTTGGTGCCCACTGGTGTACTTCCAGTCACGTTGCAATTGGCCCCTCTGAAGCTGGTGGTCAGTAGGCACCCGGGGGTCCTTTCGCTGCCTTCAAAGGAGTGCGGCATTAAGCCTCAGGGGATCTGCCATCATCAGAGCCTGTCTTGCCCTGAGGCCTCCCCTGGCCCTCTGAACATGTGTGCTGGCTCCCGTTCAGGTCAGGATCCGCACAGCCAGTACTGGACAAGATACTGTACAGAAACATCTCGTTTAGAGAACAGTTTCTATATCACCTCACTGGATCCATTGGAAGAAGCAGAATCACTGAATGATGTACGCAGAGGAGGGTGTAATATTCCCATTTGACAGATTAAGAAGCTGAGGTTGCGGGTAGGCTCTGGGCTGCTGGGAATAGGGACAAAGGACAGTGAAAACCAATGGAACACTACCTATATTTATCACAAAACCCTTTTCTCAACAGCTCAGAGGCTTTAGGCTTCTGTTCAGATGCGTCTCTGAGCCATCCTCTGGGTAGAAATTTTTTTCTCAGGGCCTTTTTGGATACAGGCAATCTAAAGGAATCCCCTGTCCCCTCACCCTCAGCCCCAGGCGGTGTGGTACAGCTCTAGGCTGCTTTCCAAGAAATTACTTCTAGAATCATTTGCCTGCAGCCCCAAACAAAAGCTCAGGTATGGAAGCATGGCATGCCCCTGACCTTTCACATCCCCAGAGCCAAGCTGTGGGGAGGAGGGGGCCGCCACACAAAAGGGTCTGAGGAGTGACCCGGCCTGCCTCAGCTACCTGCTGTTCCCCACAATGGGGTCCCCCCGAGGCCCCGGTTGCCTCTGGAGGCAAGAGAAAAGGGCCCAGATAATGACAGGCTCAGCTACCGCTGCTCTCTTCAGAGAGACGAGAAGAGGGAGGCGGCCAAACCCTCCGGATAATAAAGAAGTAACAAATGAGGAATAAAAGCTTATGGAAGACATCTTAACCCAGGGATGAAAAAAATGTCAACATCTGTGAGGCTTTCTGCACCAGCGGACCCAGGGCCTAATGAAAACCCTCGAAAAGCCATTCACTGGCGCAGAGGCAAAAAGGCTACATTTTTGTCTGGGGGCGTCGAGGGTTCCATGAGGCTGCCTTTCCCACTCGGCTGCTGTTGGACCAGGCGCTAATGTTCATCTTCAGCTTTAAGGAACCAGGGGCAGGAGGAGAATGGTGCTCCCGAACCCTCTATCGCAAAGGTGGCGGCGGCGAGGTGGGTGGATTTGGGAGTGGGCCGACGTGTCTGCCCGTGAGGCAAGGAAGAAAGCCAGGGGAATTAGAGAAAACGCTGTTTAACAAGGGTCTCTTTTGACTGGGGCCTTTAGGAAGGATGCAGCCCCAGGAAAAGTAATCCTCTTAGCTCTACTTATGTGTGTGTACAAAACAGGGAAATCGAATCTGAATGTCCTCATTGCATTTGCTAAAATACCTAATGAAAACACAAAGATTTCTTATTCTGATCTTCACCTTTCATTCAGAAGATGGAGAGTGGCAGATGTTTGCTTATAAGACTGATTTAAAAAATTCACACTGGGACTTTGGGGTGGGGGAAGAGCTGGTCCACCTCTCTCCTTCCAGGGGGTGTGAGCCTTTGTGTCTTCCCCAGGGGTTTTCTACACCCTCCTGCCTGGGGCCTTCCAGGGGCTGGCGTGATTTTATGTGGGGGGTTTGTGCTCTATGTTCACCATTGGAATGTCTCTCCAGAGGCCTCAATGAGAGAAATCTCCAATCCTGGCCAACAGAGGCAGCTCCCTGAGAAGAGTGGGCAGGTTGGCACAAATAGAAATGTGCTCCCAAATTTGTGATTGTTTTGTCCTTGGGGAACCTTGTACCCTGGCAGGAGCACTCTGAGATGCTCCTCACCATGCCCACACACCCACATACACACATGCCTTCCCACACCTACGCACACAGGTATGCCTTCCCCTCCGCACACACATACACGCACACACACACATAACAACCCATTCTGCTCACTCCCGTGTCCATGCATCGTTGCAGTTATAAATACACACACAACATCACCACCCCCAAATACCCGCACCCACCCACCCTCCCCCAGTCTGAACTGTGTTAGTTAGCCTACGGGCAAACGTCTTCCTTACCCATTTCCTCAGCACACAGTTTTTTTTTTTTTGACCAAATGTTTCAATTATGATTTGGCTCTAGCATGAAACAAGATGCAAGTGAGGGTAAGTAAAATGTTCTGGAGATTGCCAAGGAGACTTTACCTACGCTAAAATAGGAAAGTGCACTTTTATTTCTTCTTTGGTATGTTAGGGGGCTATTTGAAGTTCAAAACTATCGCTTGTTGTTGAATTACAAAAGGAATGCAAGGTGAAGGGGGCAGCCACAGAAAGGCCCATTATGGCTCCAGGTCTGGTTCAAGCTGTGCATCTGTGGGTCAGCACTGTCGTCCTAGGCTTCCAGGACAGGTAGTGAGCTCCCAGCTCTTAAAGTATTCAAGCAGTCGTCTGTGACCCCACTGTCCTCTGTCATCGTAAATTGGATGGGAGTCCCATGCTGAATGTGCAGTTGAACTGGATGAACTCTGATGTCTTTTGTAATCCTAATATTAATAATAATATCATTATGAGTACTAATGATTTGCTAGTCACTCTCCTAAGGCTTTAATGGATTATTGCATTTAATTTTCACGGCTCTATTCCATACACACTCTTATGCCTATTTTGTAGTTATGGAAATAAGACTAGAGAAGTTGGGGGCAGGGCTGGTATCAACAGAGCCAGCATTCATACCCAGACCCATCTGACACCAAACTTAGGCTATTGACCTCGAGCTACGTGGCCTCTTAAGAGAACTTGATTCTGAATAATTTCCTGTTTTCTTTTCTTGGTCGGTAGGAGGGGATTGATCGTGTCCTACCTGGTTCATCCCATGTTGCTGCAGTGTCTCTCCTCCCCAGTCCTTCGGAGGAATGAGGGAAACCCAGGGATGTCCTGTGCTGGCAGGAGGCTGCCTTAGGCTGGGGAGGGTTGGACACCAGTTGCCGGGCCCCAGCCATTAAGGTGGTCAGACATTGCTCCCCCCTGCAGCAGGAGGGCACCCACCTCAGGTGCCCCATGCACTGGCCAACAGAACTCTTCCAGCAGCTGCTTACTCGAAGGCACTGGCTTCCCTGAAGAGAATGGCAGCTCTCCTGGTCTGTGCACCCCTCCTGAGAAGCATACCTTCTCACTCCTCAGGTCCCCTCTAGTGAGTTGAGAACGCGGCCCACTTAGAGAAAGTCAGCAGACACCTGTGATCCTCTTTGTATCCACCACACCTGGTGTTGCAAGGGGTCAGGGAGCCATAATCACAGACCTGGAACCTTTAGGTCTCATTGGCTCTAACTCCCTATGGTGCTTCTAAAGATGTGTCCATAATTCTGTGACACGACTCCCCTCAAGAGGCAGATCTCAGGTATCCTCTTCCTCAGTGTGGACTGGACTTAGTGACGAGCCCACTGGGGAACAGGGCAGACCCGATGGGATGTCACTTCCAAGATGAGGTTCTAAAAAAGACGGTAGCTTCTGTCTTGGGTTCTCTGTCCCCCGCCTCGAATCACTCGAATCACTCGCTGTGGGGAAAGCCAGCTGCCATGCTGTGAAGCAGCCTCTGGAGAAGCATGAACGAGCATGGAAATGGTCTTCTGAGCCTGCCAAGAGCCCGGTGAGTGACCCTGGAAGCAGCTCCTCCCTCAGCGGAGCCCGAGCTGCCTGCAGCAGTCCCGGTGGACTTATTTGCTGCAACCTCAGGAGACACTGTGAGCTAAAGGTTCCCGGACCACAGAAACCATGAGACCATAAGGGCCGTGGCTGAAGCCGTGACATTTGGGGGGAAGCTATTCCTCAGCATTTCCGCAGTGATCACTTGGGACAATGGAGGAGGCACCGCGGGGGGAGGTCACTCACCCATTTTCACAAATGACAAGTCAGTTCTTAAAGTGAATGCAGATATCTCAACCTCTTGTCTAGTGCTCTTTGCACTACCTCAGACCTCCTCTCACCCCCCACTTCCCGCTAAGGGACGAGAAGAATGTAATCTGACAGACCTCTGCCTGCCTGGGAGCTCAGGGCTTTGTTGTTCTGAGCAGGTTGGATACACAGGGTTTGGGGGGTTGGGGACAGATGATCACCCGTGGGGCTGTTTGAGAGGGTAACAGCCCCCGCATCTGCCCCCCTTCCCAGGGCTCGTGTTTTGGCCCATGTGGGAATTTCAACCCACACATACGAATTTTGAATTTAACACAGAACTTACCACCCAGAAATGACTGTGTGAAGTTAGTATAATTTGCCTGTGTTTATTTTTTTAATTACGAACTTAAGCAAAGTTTATGGAAAAAAAGGAACCCGATGATCATGAAACGTAGCTATTTCCATCTCTCCAAATTCTCTTTGTTAGTGTTCTTTGCACAGCTGTAACGGCCTGCGTAGACTGTTAAGAGTTTTGCCTTCCTCCCTCAGCAAGTGTCCATTGTCCCCCAGGGGTCCTGCGGGGTGGGGAACTCCGAGCCCTGCTGGGCCTGGCTCTCTCCCAGACCACCCTCCTGGTGGCCCGGCTCATCCCCTTGCCTTGGGCTCCCGGACTCGAGCCCTCTCAGCCTGGCGCAGTCCCTGGAACGCACTGTGTGGCACGGCCCGGAGTCTTGGCGCTCTCTGCCTCCGCTGCGGGCCCGTCTCCCGGCCCCCTCGTACTGCAGAGGCCCGCAAACGGTGCTCCTGGGGCCTGCACAGCCTGGCTGCTGCTGAGGGACCTGGGCTGTCGCTGCTAGGGGCGACTTTGCTTCCCTGGCTCAAGGGGCCCGGGTTCTCAGCGTGGAGTACCCCTCCACCCATGTCTGAATCCCTGGGCAGGGGGCTGCTTCGTGTGGGCAGCTGGGCCCTCACCCAGTCCTTCTGAGTCTGGAGAAGGGGCCTAGGAATCTGCATTCTCACAATGCCCCAAGGCAAGGCTGGTACTCAGCACAACTTGAGACTCTGGTTCTGCTCTCTCCTCTTAAGTACAATACGCAGCTTTGAGAACTGCTGATGGCCCGGCAAACTTTGGAGAGACAGGCAAAAGCAGCCCTCGAGTCTCTGACCTGAGCCCTTGGCCGGACTGGGTCTTCCTGCCAGCTCAGTTGTCTCCCTGCTGTCCCCCTTCATCTCTGGCCGTGACCTGTTTTCACCTACAGCAACAGGAGTTCGGAAGAAGCCAGGATGTCCTTCTCACTGGCTCCCTGGCTTCCTGTTGGAAGCCTAAGGAATGGCTTCCCGGGGAGGAACTGGCAGTTATTGGCCCAAATAAGGGCTCATGGTTCACTCTTGGTCTCTGCGAGTTGGCTTCATGTGCACTGTCCCCTGCGGTGGGTCCGTGGTGCGGAGCCAGCAGCAGGGCCCATGGTGGGACTCTGAGGCCACGCTGGAGGGCTGAGCTCCCACAGTACCCTTCCTCTCTCACTGCCCCCACCCACTGGCTCCATGGGGCCAGGTTCCCAGGGCTTCCGTTCACTGCTTCCCCCACGCAGAGGAAGCCTAGCCTTCACACAATGTCCTACACCCCTCTGTGAGGGTGGTGGCTCCCGGCCCTGGGCCTCAGTGGCCCCAGCTGTAACCTGAGAGGTTCTGAGTACACGGTCCGCGAAGCCCTTTCCAGCCCTGAGGTTCTGTGGTATTTGTTGCAGACAGAGGTCTCTCAGTACCTCCTAGATCCTGCCCTAGACGTGACCCCTTCCCCTCCCCGAGGATGGCAGGACCCATCGTGTTCACAGCTTGGTCCATTCCTCTGTTGTGGGAGAAAAAAACAAGGGTCCAGACTCCAAGTCCTGTGAAATCCAAGCCGGCGAAAGCATCAGTCGACCTGAGGGAGACGCAGGCCGAAGGGCTTGGAAGGTGCGAACATGTCCGCAGCCGTCTGTTTACTTCTGCAGCCCAGCTGCCCTCTGAGTGTGGCTGGGGTCACGGAGCAGTAGCAGGCTCTCGGCTTTGTAGCTCTGCTTTGAGGCCGGGGATGTCTGGACCCCGCCCCCCTCCCCCCTCCTGCCCAGGCATTTATTTCTCCAAACTGCCTGCCCCTGAGGAAGAGCCCCACCAGCTACGGAACCCAAGGCGGATGCACAGTGGGAGATGCGATTGGAAGCTAAGCAGAGCCTGCACCGAGGACCGGAAGCGTGACACACACGGGCGCAGGCACCAACCCGCAGCCCTAACAGCTGTTCTCCCCTGTGTGCGGGTAGACTCCTCTGCAGCCTGGGGATACCACCCTGGTGTCCCGTGGGTCGCCTGTCACCCTCCCCTCCACCCTTGCTTCCCGGCGCCTAGGCAGGACGGCTTCTGCCGCTGACATTTGGGGTCTTGTGAGATGTCACTCAGGCGAGCAGTTACTAACGGCCTGCGGCGATCTGTCCCTGCTGTCCTCCATCGCGTGTCCATTCCCTACCTCGCCAGTCGCCCAGACCCCTTAGCTGCCTTTGGCAAGCTGTCAGCCATCCATGCAGCTCCCAAGGAAGGAAGCCACTTGGGAACAGGAGCTGCTCACCTTCTGCCCTGGGGGCCCGCGCTGAGGACAGACAGAACCCCATGAGTGAGGGGCTGGAACTGTTCCATTAATTGGATACTGAGTTGCACAGCCGGGGACTGTCTTGTAAATCCTGACTCGGACACAGGGCAACAGTAAACGCCAGAACAGTTTGGACGCAAGAGGCTGCCATGAATGGGAAGGAAAAAACGAGGACCTGATCTGACCCCGAGGACCAGGATGGGGGGATGGGGGCGGGCGATGCTGACTCTCCCCAGCCCATTATGATGATCACAAACATGTGATCAGGGCTGGGATGGATGAGGAGCGTCCAGGCCTCGTTCTGTCATTCGCTGGCTGGGTGATGCTGGGCAAGTCATACAACATTGCCGGGCCTCAGTTTCCCTATTTGTAAAACGTCAGGAGCCCCTGGTGGACAGCTAAGAGCTGCCCCAGCATTCCTGTTCTTTGTTTTATTTCTGTTGTGTAAGTGTGCAGTTCTCAAAAGGGTGTGTTTGGGGCAGGTTGTGGCTGAGGAGACGGGAAGGGGGTTCTCGATGGCAAGTGTGCACGGGAAGGCATTTCCGGGGGCAGAGGATTGTGTTTTCCGTTCAGTGGATCAGGAGATAGCCTGGAGAAGCTAGCTGCAGTGTGGCTGGGCCAGGGCCTAGGCTGCATTTTGCTTGGCTCTTTCTGTAGAACCATCCCTGCCCTTTTTCTTCCCGCTTCCCCATGTCATAAACCCTGCCCACCACTCTCCCAGTCCATTCTCAGAGTCACTTCCTCCACGTGGCCTTCCCTGAGGCCCCCAAGCAGAGTCAGCGGCTCTTCCCACCAGAACCCCTGGAGCACTTTGTCTACCCTTCTCTTGCCCCCTTAACTTTTCCTTAGGCCAGAGACAGAGACAGTCTTCAAGGACTGGAGTCCCTTGAAGGCTGGGGCTTCGACATGTTTCTCTCTCCCAGTCCAGCACAATGAATGGCGCACAGTAGGTTCCACTGAGTGTGGAATTGAAGTTACTCAGAGGGTCCTCTGCCTCGGGATGCGGGTTCCCCAATTCTGCCATATGTCCCAGCCTCCACAAGCCCATCTCATACCTGGAGCCGACCCGTGGAGCACACCTTCCAGTATGCGGAAGCACCTGGCCCAGAGGACAGGAGGTGAGAAGGAAACTGTGCTGTGAGCAATGCCTCAGGGGGGCCTCGCCTGCAGGGTCCCCCAGACCAGGCAGGAGAGTGGGGTGTGGGACCCCCTGCACTTGCCTGTGGGGAAGAGCTTGCTGAGTACACGGAGGACTCCAGCCCTCTGAGTTGTCAAGACTGTAGCAGCCCCTCCATCTTCCTACGACTTGCTTCCGCCTTCAGCACTGGGAGGCCAGAAGCAGCCGGTGGGTCGTTCTCATGGTCCGGGGTCCATCCACTTCCTGTTCGAAGCCCAGTGAGGACAAGGATGGAGTATGATTGAAGCCTGCCCTGAGACCTAGAGGTGTGAGGCACGTGGAAGGGACTCAGTGAAGAATGTTTGGAGCCAAATGGAATCTATTCTTGCAGTTCATCCCAGGACTGTTAAACTTAAAAAAGGACTTCAGCGCTTGGGCTCAGGCGACGGGTCCAGCCCCATTTCAGGCCTGGGGCTGCATAAGAATCCATGAAGGGATTTGTTCAGAGCCCCGCTGAGCCATCTGCCCTTGCTCACTGTGTGCCCACGGCTTCTCTCCCAACAGGGGAGACTCTGCAGGGGCTGCATGCGCTCAGGAGGTAGCGACACGGGGACGTAGGATGGAGGGTGGGCTTTGAAGCCAAAAAGGCCTGAGTTCGAATTCAGACTCCCTATCTTCCTGTGTGTTGCCCTGGCAATGACTTCACGTTTCCTGGCTTTGCTTTTCTTACTTACCGAAAGAGGGATAATATCCATCCTGCAAAGTTGTTGTCATGTTTAAAGTGAGATAGTGTGGGGTGCCTGGGTGGCTCAGTCGTTAAGCATCTGCCTTCGGCTCAGGTCATGATCCCAGGGTCCTGGGATTGAGCCCCGCATCGGGCTCGCTGTTCAGCAGAAGCCTGCTTCTCCCTCTCCCACTCCCCCTGCTTGTGTTCCCTCTCTTGCTGTGTCTCTCTCTGTCAAATAAATAAATAAAATCTTTAAAAAATAAATAAATAAAATGAGATCGTGTTGGCAGATGCTGGGCACACAGTAGGTGCTCAAACAGTGTCACGCCAGTGACTCCCCTCCCCTCTAGGGTGGAGGAGGGGGTTAAGATTTGTCCCTGTGGGGACTAGTGAGGCAGTTCCTCAGCTCTGATTACATCTGTATGCCACCCAGTTGTCTGGTTGGAGGTTGCTCTAGGCAAAAAGGGAGAGGGAAATTGGTCTTGTGAGGAGCTGGGCTTCCTTCCACTTTCCTGCTGCTGTGGCCTGAGGGGCACCAAGGAAACTTGCTGCGGGACCTTCTCTGGCAGAATCCCGAGACCTGGGTCCTTACCTGGCCAGCTGTGGGACCTGGGGCAGCTTCTTCTCCCCTGGGTATGGGCAGGGTAACACCTGCGTCATCCGCAGCTCGGCGCTGTCCAGGATTCCTGTAAGGAGCTCCTGTAAGGAGCGCTGGGCAAACACCGGGGGCATCATGTTTTCACTGTGAGCACCATTGTTTTCTTAAAGAAACTTTAAGAAGCCAAAGAGTTTGCACTAAGTCTTGGTTCAAAACTCTCTTTTTTTTTTTTAAGCAGCAGAAAAAAGGAGGGAGCGAGGTTAAAAAGGAAAAAAAAAGAAGGATTTAAGCCAACAGCTCCGGCTCCGTTTTCAGCCAAATAGAGGAAAGAAGTGAGTAGCAGAGATTTGTTTCCAAGGGAGTTCGTCTGAGCCAAGAAGAGCTGCTGCCAAGCCGGCCGGGGCCTGGGGCCAGTGCCTCCTCGGGGCCGGGGGTGGGGGTCAGTGCCCTGCCTGCCCTCCCGGGCCCCGCTTCTCCCCCTGCACGTTAGACGGGGCTCTTTAGTGCTGGGTCGGTGGTGCCAGGAGGCCTCCAGACCCGGCTGTCTGGGCTGGGTCTGTTTCTACTCCTCCTGGGAGCCTTGATCAAGGGAGGATAGGAGGAAGAAAACCCAAACCTCCTTGCTGGGTGTCTGATTCTAAGGCTTCACCAAACACCATCTGGTGAGGGCCCGGGGTGGGGGGATTGCTGAGTGAGGGGAGGCTGGGAGGTTGTGGAGGATGATGGGAGTGGTCCTGGGGGAAGGGGGGCAGGAGGTGACCCTTCTCTTGCTTTCCCGGCCTGCTGCAGAGCTGGCTCGCTTTCCCTCGCTTTAACCTTCCTTTTGTCTCTGACCAGGTGACTTGTCTCCCCACCACTGTTTCCCGCCTTTCTCAGCCATCCTCCAGCCCGGGTCCCACGGCCACCCCTGGCGGCTCGTGGCCACCTGCAGAGGCTGGGGCTGTGCTCGGCAGGCCGCCTGGGCACAGGCCTTGGGCCTTCCACTCGGGTGCAGCTGGGGTGGAGGCCTCGGCAGGGCCAGTTGGGAAGTGGCGTCCCCCCATCAGGCTGGCTGCGCCTGAACTTGGCTCCTTTTCACCACAGTGCTATGGCCGGAAGGGCTGGCTCTGGGGCAGGAGGTGAAAGTGCCCTGGGTCCTGGGCGGGGGACCAGGTAACTGGCCTCCACACACCCCTACGGGGAAGAGGTCAGAGACCGTAGGCGTTTGACTGTCAGCTGCTCTGACCCCCTATTTTACAGATGGGCAAACTGCAGCCCAGAGAGGAGAAGGGACCCACACGGTAACAGAGTGTGTCCCAGAACCCAGGCTTCGTGGTGGCTCAGCCCTGTGCTTTCTGTGTCACCCCCTCTTGACTCTTACCCAACCAAGCAAATCCAGGGGCCCTGATGTACTGGTGGGCCAGGGGGTCGTGAGTCAGCTGATTGGAGCAGGGGGTGCACACAAAAAAGTATTTCATGATCAGCTGTGTCTCCCAGTGCCCAAGCCCCACCCCCCCCGCCCCGCCCCATGCATAAGTCAAGCTGCACTTTCTCAAGGAGGATTTTCCTCCTCTGGTTCATTTCTAGGTGCTGGAAATGCAGCTAAGGTGACCGTCAGTGCGCATGCATGGACACAGGAGGGGTGGGAATCTTTGGGGTGGGAGAGGCACCTCGCAGGTGTCTGTTTTCGGGATACATTCTCCTTGCGTCAGAATGTACATATTCGCCAGGAGCGCTTGCTTGGCAATGCCTGATCTCCAGTGGGGAGCAGGGAGGTGGGGTGCGGGGGTGGGGAAGGAGTGAGGGAGGACCTGGGGATAGAGTCTGAGAGGGCATTTGATGTGGGGGCTTCATGTGGTGGTGGGGCAGAAAGACCATGTTATTATTATTGTAGTTGGCAATCCCCCCACTCCCCACCGCTCTGCCCTGGCCCTTGTCATCTGTCTCGCCCCTGGGGGCCATAGCCTCCAGATTGGTCTCCCCACTGCCATCTCCCCACTTCCACCTTGAGCAATCCCCTCCCAAGCTCCCCCTTGCTCCACGATAATGTCTAAACTCCTTCACTGCCCCCTTACACATTTTCTATCTTTTTGCTGCAGTAGACCACTTGCCATTCTGCAGATCTTCTCCCAGCCTCAGTCCTCCATCATTTCCCTGCCTGCCTCCGCAACACTGCCTCAGCCGTCTGCTCCTTCCCTCCCTCCTCCAGCACAGGAGCCTCCTTGGACCCAGCAAGCACATGCCCACCTCTACACCTGTTGTCTCTCTCTCTGAAGCCTTTCAGTCTAACTACCCAACCCCCGCCCACACAGATTCCCCCTTGTCAGGTGAACTCCAACTTCTCCTTTAGCGCTTAATTTCCCTATCTGCTCCCTTAGCACCTGCTGCCCCCTCCTCTCGTCTGTGCCTCTTCCTCCACAGAACCCAAAACAGAGTATTGAAATTGTTAGGAATTTCTCCTTCCCCACATGCTGATGAGCTGCTCAGGGCAGGCCTATCCCTCATTCACTGGAGGCCATCCAGTGGTTAGCATTTAGTAAGCTCTTAAGAAAACATTTATTGAGTCAAAATAATCTCTTTCTTACTGGTCTGACAGCCCCTCAAAGGCGGGACCCGCCTCCACATCACCAGGATGTCCAGCAGGGTAGTGGCCTCACAGATTGCCCACAAATGCTTAGTAAATTGAATTTCAGTGACGCTGCTATTGGGGAGAGTAATCAATAGAGTTTTCTATCTCTAAACACCCCCTGCTTGCAAAAAAAAACTTCCAGGCTGTCTTGGTTAGCAACTATTCTGGGTTTTCAAAGGTGAAAAGCAATTTGCCACAAGCAGAGAATGACAAATAGTCAGGATAGAAGAGGAAGAAGGGAGGGAAGCAATTATGGCGGGGGAGAGGGGGCTGTCAACCCCATCTCCTGAGCCCTCCTTCTGCAAGTGAGAAGGAAAACAAAGGAAGGTTATTCTCAGAAAATCCCATTTGCTCCTTAAGAGACCAGGAAAATGCTTTGTCCTTCTGTCCTGTTTAGGTATCAGAGTCTGTGAGCATCACGGACCCCGACTACATTGGATGTGCTGGCCAAGAGTGCAAGGACCTTGGGAGTCACCCAAGGGACATACACATTATTCTACGCAGAAGGTTTAACAATATCTCCACAAATATTCAGCATCTCCACCAACACTGGGCTGTCGGCAATTAAAAATGAAATTTTCTCTTTTGGTCATTTAACTGTATTTGTTAAACACCCACCTGGTCCCTCCTCTCCTGATACTTAAATTTTATTGGAAGGAGAGAGTATAAACACAGATACACATATGCACACATAAATACTACACTTGATCTTAGCCAAAAGGCCGAGAAGCGATGTGCACACATAAATAAACAAGAAGACGTCAGATAGTTCTCTGCAGAGAATTAACACTTGGCAGTGATGTAGAGCTCACAGTCAGGGAAGGCTTCCTGGAGGAGGCAACTTTTGAGCTGAGGCCCGGCACAGAAGCGAGGGAAGGGTCTTCCAGGCTGAGGGCACAGCAAGTGTTTTGTCGGAGCAAGCTTGTAGGGTCCAAGGTCTGAAGGGGGAAGGAGGGAGGGAGAGGACCACGTGAGGTGTGTCTCAGAGGCAGCCGTGTCAGATGATCTTTTCTCCTTCATCCTGCCGTTCACGTGGAGCAGGACCTGGTGGAAAGAGAATGGTAACTCAGAAGACGGGGCTCGGTCTCTTGGACTCAGCTCCTCTTTGGTATTCTGCCTCCCTCCTGAGTGACGTCTGACCACCCCGGCCCTGAAGAGCCAGGCCCTTCCCATTCATGTCTGCGGTGGTGCAGATGAAAACAAGATACAGCATCATCTGCTCCGTCGGTATGAATTTGCCTCAAGGAACCCAGTACCCTTCCATTAAGAGCTGCTCTTTCCCGAGGGTCTGCGCCGGGCCGCCTTTGAAGATGAAGACTGCTCCCCAACGGTGGTGACTCTGGGTTGTCTGCGTCCCTCACCCACAGCTGCTGTACAGGTGGCCGGCTGCTGGCTGGGCTTCTGGGCGGATGGGGTGGCTGGAGGACAGGGTGCTCCGTGACAGCCCCAAGAGTTCCAGGCTCAAGAATCACCAATAGCCTCCTGAGGATGGGGCCGCCGCCCAGCACCTGCCTCCCTCCTGACTCACGGTGACTGGAGTGTGGATTTTGGCCGGTGAATGCCAAGTGTCAGACTCGCGTGTGGCAACCAGGGGACCACCAGCCCCGAGAAACCGGCCTGCTGCATTTCAGGGTGGGTTATTTTCGTGCACCGACATGTTTTTCCTGGCACTGGGAAGCCACATACTTCATGGCAGGGAGTCGAGGAGCCTCTGTGGGTTCTATTGACACAGCGAGGGGAGAGAGATACACTGTGTGTGTGCGCGTGTGTGTGTGTAAACAGAAGGTGACATGGGAACAGAATGGTTTATAACCCATTAAGCTGCTTGTCCTGATAGACGCGGGCCCCTAGTGCGTGTGGATAACATGCACAATATGCGTAGCGCTTCGGGCGGTACCAGCAACACGCTCTGGCCAAACACTTCTGTTCCGAATAATCTTCCAGAGCAGTGCTGGCTGATGACAACCCCGGAGAAGTGCGCATCCCCAGGTGACCGGGGAATCCTGGGATCCCCAGGAAGTGGGGAGGATCCCTAATGTCCTCAGCCCGTGATCCACCTTGCAGGATGGGTCTGTCGAATCTGAGCACAGAACACCTCCCGCCATCACACACCCACCGCCCAGGCCCTCGGCAATTCTTTGTGGGAGAGCTCAGCTTTTAAAAATCTGCCCTCTAAATGCTCACCATAAGGCTGTTTGGGGCAGGATGAGGTCCGATCCCCTTTCCCGGGACTGCTCTGTGCTGTTGGGAGCTAGGTCTCTTGGTCTGGGTTGAACTGCCCGTGTCTCTTCAGCTGGTTCTCCTACAACCTGCTTTTGACCCCTTTCACTGGCTGTCCCAGCCCCATCCCCTTTCCTAGAAATGTGACTCCCAGGTGTGCACTGAGGAGCTGGAGACAGCGGGGCTGGAGGGTCCCGTGCATCCTCTGAGAGGCAGGAGGACCCTTCTACCAAGTTGAGAAATGGGGTCATTCCCACCTCCTGCCCTCAGGCTGGTGAGCACCCCACTCTGTCAGCCACAGGGGCCCTCCCTGGAAAGGGTGCTCGTGTGGCTCAGGCTAGATGGCGGAGGAGAGCCCAAGTTTACTCATATTCTTCTTGTTTTTCATTTCCTCTCCCCTCCTGTGGAAAACAGAAGTACTAACCCAGGTCAGTAAGATTTTACTTATACTCTAAAGCTTGGAGCAACCACGGAGCTGGGCACAGCAGGGGTTCCTGCCCCCTGGTACAGCTGAGGAAATCGAGGCTCAGGGGGCTGAAGTGACATGACCATGGTCCCAGGTAGATGGCAACACCCTCCAGGAATAGAACCCAGGACTCTAGGGGCCAAGTTAAATGCCTTCCCAATGCCCTCAGTCTAGCAGGGGAGAGAAGACTTGCTCATGATGAAACAACCAGATTTGAATCCTGTGTTCTCTGGCACAAAGGGGGACAACCTTGAGGCCTCGGGTCATGCCCCTCGTCCCCTCCATGCCGCACTGCTTAGCTCATGAAGCAGTGGCCAAGGAAAGGGCTGAGTGTAGTGGTCCCCTCTTGCTGCAATGTTCTGGCCCAGAGACCAGAGCCAGGCATGCCCGCCCAGCTGGGGCCTGGGTGGGGCCTACCCAGGATGGTGGCAGGTGCCTGCTCTGTCATTCTCCTCAGTGCCTGGAAGCCCGAGGGCCTGAGGACTGGCTGCCTTCCCGGAAAACATAGGTCACTGTCTGGTCGGCCTGTCCTTGAGCTCAGGCCCAGCTCTGTCCCATGGCAGGATACGGACAGTGAGCAGAGCGCTGTCCTCCTCCTCTCTCCCAGGGAGGAGAGCAGGCTCCCAGGCTTGGGAAAGCCTCCCCGTGAGAACCCCTCTTCTGTAGGAGAGGGGCCAGCAGCAGCCGGTCTCTAAGCCAGGCCTCTGGGGTCATCGCTGGGACCGGGGATCCCCAGGGCTGCGTGTTCGGGCCTCCAGAGTGGGAGGCCAGCCTCTGGCGAGCTCAGAGGAAGAACTATGTTTTTAGGGAAGACGACAGGGCAAGAGTCACCTCCCTCTCCTTGATGAGTGAGTGGCTCCAAAATGGCCCCTCTCCAAGCTGTGTCTGCCAAGGCAGGAAGCACAGGGCCAGCAAGGCTCAAGTCAGTCCTCGCTGCCCCTGCTCCTCACTGTCTGGGCTGCCCGGGCTCAGCACAGCTTGTGTGTGGTTGAGGTAGCTTGGGGAGGAGACTTACTGATTCCTAGATCTGACCACAGTGGGCAGAAAGCCTTTTTCCTGCTGGTGGAAGGGAAGGCTGGCCCTGAGATGTGTGGGGCTTGAAGACACAGGCTGATCCTGCAGGAAAAGGGTGGGTTTAATCAGGCTGCCATGGGACACTGAGGCTCTTGTGACTGAGGGGCACGTAAAAGAAGCAGTCTTGGTCCCAGGGTGGTGCCATGCTTTTGTGAGGCCTGGAGATAGGGGGGCGGGCAGCGGGCAAGAAGATAACCATTTCTCCCTCTCTCTGATGTTGAATGTGGAGCACTGAACAAAACCTATGGTGAGTGGGATGAAAAGACCTGGTGTCTAGTCCCAGCTTGACAGGAGACTGACTGCCAGGGAGGGACTCCACGTTCTTATCCGTGAAAGGGGGTGTTAAAAATGTGCCCTCTGAAACATTGCCAAGTGTGGGAACTGGATGTGAAAGGGCTTTTTCAGCTGTGATGAGCTGTGGGCCAGGACTGGTGTCACCAAGAGGCCCGGTGGAGGTGGCCCACCTCTCCTGGTGTGTTGCGGGGAGGGGGCAGCGGGAGGAGGGGGCAGAAAGGCTGCCCAGTGGGATTTTGCATTATTCCTTCCCCACTAGGAGGAGCGCTTGGCACTCCAGAAACTGGATTTTCTGTGTGGCAGGACGAGAGGGTGGAGTGGACCGGCTGCCCTGCTCGCACCTCCTCCTCCCACTCCTCTCCCCCCTCCCTCAGGCTTCCCTTGGGGCAAACATCCCAGCAGGACCTTCCATCTCCCTCTGCCAGCCCTCCCTCTGCCTTGGCAGGCTTTCAGAGACCGAGGAGGAGGCCAGGCTGCCAGGAAGGGTGGGGCTGCCCGGCATGGCCCAGCCACAGTGTGACCCCGCCAGTCCCGGAAACTCTCCAAGCCTTGGACCTCAGCGGACATCCGGCAACTCAGCGGCAGGGCCTGTCGGGGGGACTGAGTGCGTGTGGGATTCCTCTGAGGTCAGCTTTGCTGGAGACTTCCAGCATGAGAAAGGAAGAGCTGTATTTTATCCTCTTCTGGAGTCAGAAGGCTTTGTGATGTACCCACAGTGTGAACAGAAGTAGCGGGACAGCCTCCAAAAATGCTTCTCATGGGGCTGAGCGTGTAATCTAGATTTATTCATCAAAAAAAAATAATAGTCAACACTTTCTGAAGAGTGTTGACCATGTACTGGACACTTGCTAAGCTTGTTACCTACATGAATCCTTCAACAACTCAATGAGATGGGAGCACTATTATGCTCATTTTATACATGAAGAAACTGAGGCTCAGGGACAAGTGTCACTGGCCCAAGGTCACATACGTACTAATTGCTGCACTCTGGATTCAAACCCAGGCAGGTCTGGCTGATTTCAGACCCCAGGTTCTGAACTTTCTTCGAAGGCAGGAAGCACAGTTTAGTCGTCTCTGCAGAATGCCCGGTACCTGGCGGGTAGCCAATAAAGAAATGTTGATTAGGGCCTGATGTATTTTGGGTGGGGGTCTGATTCTCTCCCGTTAGAGTATGATGAAATGACATAAAATATGGGAAAGTACTTAGCTCGGGGGCAAGTGTGCGTGTAGCAGGTCCACATAAATCTGAAGGTGAGGCCCGGCTTTCCTTTCTGCATGATGTATCTGTGTTCACGAATAGTATCTTCAGAGAACACAGCCTCCCCTGGGGTCCCTGCCCAGGCAAGGCTGTTAAAGGTCCTTGTCAGATCCTCTTGGCCTGAGGGAATGAGGGGCTGTGGGGGTGAGGTGGCGGAGGGAAGGAAGAGTCCGTGACTCTCTTCTCTGAGTCCCGGATGCTGCAGGTGCAGGAGCGGGGAGAAAAGACACCTGCTCTCTTTGCTGCCATCTCTAAGAGAGCCCTCCTCCTCCAGCTCCACAGAGGTGATGTGGACCCGGAAACTTGGCCCGCTCAGAGCTCCGAGAGGCTGAGTCACGCCGTTTGGCCCACATGTGGGAGAAGCACAGACCATGGCATAGCACTGAAGGATGCCAGGGTGGGCGGGGTCTTGTGAGGGGGAAAGGGGCCTGTGGTGGGACAGCGGGGCCAACCCCAGGTCCCTTGGTTCCCGTGCAGACCACGGTGCACTTGGCCTGCCTCTTCATTTCCAGGCAACTGCAGACCTGGTTCTCCCTCTGGGGGCCTCCTGGCCGGCCTGCCTTTTTGGCTCCCCTTACAGGTGGTCAAGATAGAACTGTCCCATAATTCTGTGTGTTTAACCCTCTCTGGGCTGGGTCTCAGCAGACTCACACTGACATGGCATTGGTCACAGTCCAGGCAGAAAGCATAACCCATTCCAGAAACCTCCACAGTTATGGTTATGAAGGCATTGGAAGAGATGAAAGGGGCAGACAAGGGTGAAAGGCAGCCTTGTGAGTAGCAAGCACGGGAAAATTCTCAGGTGGAAAGTCATAGAGAGGAGATGGTGCTTCCAAAACCACAGAGACTGGAACTCTGGTGGAGGTTTCCTGGCAGGAACTGGCACCACAGAGGTGACCTATCAGGATAGAAAGACTCTGGTTTCTACCCTCCTGGCTGTGGGTGTTGGGGCCTTGGCAAATGTGGCCTGCAGGGTTCAGCCTCCGTGGGGGAGAGCAGGGTGAGGGAGGGAGGGCCCGGATCAGAGGGCAAACAAGCAAAATGACCTGCCTAATCTCCAGCTAGTCAGACCTTTGGAAGAGTCCGCATCCCTCCAATGGGGTGATCAAGAGGGTTGGCCCTGAAAAGTAAACTTGCCTCTGGAAATTGTCCCAGATCCTCTACTGGTTACTACAATTAGTGGTAATGCCTAAGCATTATCCCTGCTGGGACTGACGCAGGGAAAGAACCTTTTTTTTTTTTTTCCAAAAGATCTGTTTCTTGTGCATTTTTCAAAGGCTACAGGAACCTCTGGTGCTTGACCAAACACCGAGTTTGACCATAATATCAGTCTTGAGGGACAGAAAGATTTGTGGCAGGCTGTTAGGAGGGGTATGGCACTCAGGGTCAGGAGACCTGAGGATAAGTCTCAGCTCAGACAAGCCGCTTACCATCTTTTTTTTAAAAAGATTTTATTTATTCATTTATTTGAGAGAGTGAGAGAGAGAGAGCACATGAGAGGGGGGAAGTTCACAGGGAGAAGCAGACTCCCCGCCGAGCAGGGAGCCCGACGCGGGACTCAATCCTGGGACTCCAGGATCATGACCTGAGCCGAAGGCAGTCGCTTAACCAACGGAGCCACCCAGGCGCCCGCCGCTTCCCATCTTTGAGCCTCAGGCTGCACATCTCTCAAATGGAGACTCTGTATCTTCCAGGGTTCTGTAGAAGTGAGCGACAAAATGGATGTCGGGCGGTTTGCGGACTGTAGAATGTTCGGACAGAAAGGCTTGTGCCTGGGAACACACACCATGACAGGAAGGATGCCCAGCTTTGTTTCAGGGTCTATGTCTCCCCTTGGAGGGGGCACCCATAACCCTTGTATTGCGACCACAGCATCAAAGGCAGCTGGGTTCCCGTCTGCTTGTTCAAACCCTCTCCTAAAGGAGGAAACTATTCTGCAAAGTTCTCAGAGATGACTCTTCCCATCCTCCCTCCCTCCCTTCCTTCCACAAATATTTGGAGCACCTGCCCTTTGCTGGGTACTGTGCCGGTTGCTGGTCCTGCGGCAGAAATGGAGACAGATATGGGCCTCATCCTCACAGAGCTGACAGTCTAGCCCTTGAAAGTCTCTGCAAACAATTTCTGTTGAATACCTCCAGCAACAGGATGCTCACTACCTTACGGGACAGCCTTTTCCGCATGTTAGTTTTTCCTTATTTAAAGTGTAGTGCTTATTCTGACCTCTGGAGCTATACAAAACAAGTCTAACCCCATTTCCTATGTCAATGCCCTGGAAACGTGGAAAAATAAACATGGTACGCTCAGAAAATATTCTCACTCTCCAGTTTCCACTCGTGAAAGGGAAGCTGATTCTCCGTGAAATCCCTCCAGGTCATGAGGTCAGAGCCGGGGCTATCATCTGGGTGCTTGAGCCCTGTTCCCCGTCCACCTGGGGCAGACGGAAGCTGCGTGGTGGAGACCCACAAAGGGATGCAGGGTCTGGGTTTGCAGGTGGCGAGGGAGGTGGGCCAGAGTGAAGCGGGGGGGGGGGGGGTCTGTCACTCTGGAGTGTGGGGTGTATGTGAGCCATGCTCTGGCGGTCTGCCCAGGCAAGCCACAAGCTCGAGCTCCCGGGTTTCTGCTCTGATTCACAGCTTCCTCTCTTCCCAGAGGAATCCCCTTTATAGCTCTCGAGGCCTGACCCCAGTGTCCCCGAGAATGTCGTCTGACAGCTGCATGAGTGCCCTGCAGCTCCCGCGCCTGGTGCCAGTGGGACGTGCTTGGTGGCTGGGGCCCTGGGAGCCACCTCTCGGGGTGTCAGGGGCGAGCCCGAGCCGCCCTTCCGTCAGCAGGAAGCCCGGCCACAAGCACTTGGACAGGAAGCCCCGTCGCTGGCCGGCTGAGCGAGCTTGGTTACTCCCGCGTCTGAGGGTCTGGCCCAGTGTGGAGGAAGACCGGCCAGGTGCCGCGGCCCGCGCTGACACGGCTGGGCCGTGGGCTCGGGGTGTGAGCGGAAAAGCCCCGGGGAGGCGCGTCCTGGGGGAGGGCGAAGGAGCAGCGAGCGGGGCATCCAGCAGACCTGGGCCAGCTGGCTGCCGACGTGCAAAGACCCCTTTGCGACAGTTCCAGGCAAAACGTGTTCACTTGGGTCCAGACCGCCAGCATAAACCCAGGCCGCCCCCAACCTCCAGGCGGCCTCCGCCTCGTGAAAACCCGCTGCAGTCTCCTGGGGTGGGTTGTCCACACATTCCCAGCTTGAAGAATGACTCCTCTCAGGGGAGGACTCTTTCATAACCTGCCCGGTTGTATTGTGAGCGAATTAATAAAAAATAGTGTGCTGAGCTGGGGACAAAGGCAGTTATGCATTCAGGATGACATTTTTGCTTCTCAGTGCTAGGCGTGACTACTCTCAGGGCAGTCTGTGTATGCAGCCCATGTGTGTGCCCCAAGGACCCCCAGGATTTACAGAGCACTTAAATGTTTTTCACAGGTCACTCCGGGATTTTTATGCCCCCACATTTGCTTCTCACAACCCGATAGGCCAGTAAGAGATGGCTGGTATCTGGGGACCAAGAGGTAAGTCGATTGGCTCAAGGTCATGCAGCTCAGCCCGGGCCACCGCGGCTGCTCTAGAAAGAGAACTTCCCAGATTACTTTCCAAGTGCCTGAGCATCTCCTCCCTTATCCTGGACTGTGTGCTTGCAAGCACCCCCCTGCCGGGGGAGGGATGTGCTCTGGGCTGGAGTCTGCAGCTAATAGCCCATTGTTTCGTCAACGTGCATTTTGGAAAACCTCCTGGGTAACCCTGCCTCTCCTTGCCATCCTCACAGGTTTTTATTTGTGACATTTCAATACTCCAGGTGTTATCATCGTCTATGACCTCTGTGGTTCTGACTCTAGACCCAGGGATGGCAACTGTTTCTGTAGAGGGCTAGATAGTAACTACTTGAAGTTGTGGGCCATTTGGTGTCTGTTGCAAATGCTCAAACGCAGCCCTAGATAACAGGTAAACAAATGGGTACGGCTGTGTTCCAATTAAACTTTATTCACAAAAACGGGCAGTGGGCGCACCCAGGCTGTCGTTCGCTGATCTCTGCTTTTGAACTTGAAGACAGAGACTCTTCTTTGTTCTTATACAACCACGAGCACTCTCCCCACTCCCAGCACCTGCGTGGGGTTGACTGTGTTTTATACCTTGTGCTTAAGAGGAATTCAGTGTTAATTCAATGAGTGAATGCATGAAGGCAAGAGTTTGTCAATGCAACCATTATAGAACTGGTTAAGTTTTGATTCTGATCCTCATCTGGGAGCTATATAATATGGTTGAGTATAATCTCATTGAGGGGTATTTGTAGGCCTGGTTTAAACACCAGTTCTGCTGCTTCTGCATTATGAAGACCTGGGCGTGTAGCTTAGCCTTCATTCTCAGCTTGCCCATATGAGATTAAGGGTTGTTGTGGAATACCCAGGGAATGCGTGGGAAGCTTGGGGCCCCGAGCTGGGCACACAGGAAGTGCTGAAGAAATGGTGCCACTCGCTACATGGAAGGATGTAGTGTTACCACTGAGAGACAGCCCTCTGTGCTCAGGGTCAGGTTCCAGATGAGGCCTCAGGATTTTCCTTCCATCTGACACATGGAGAGGAGGATATTGTGAGGATAAGTGGAAAGCTACCCTGCAGCCTGGAAAAGGTAGGGGTAGGTAAACCCAGGCGGTTTTGCAGATGGGTCCCCAAGTGGCCCTCCTGGAGGCATCCTGAACTCACTGTCCACCACACACCTCCTCGTCTCTGCTATCCACCTCCCAAGCTGCTCTTTCTTCTCCATCTCCTCAGGTCTCCAGGCAGAAACGTGAGGGTCATCGGCATCAGGCTGGCTCCCTCCTACCCCTAGGCCAGTAGCCACCAAAGTAGCCACCTTCCTGGCCCGTCCTGCTCAGCTTCTGAAATTGTCAGTGGTTCCCCATTATGAGGAGGCCAATGTCCGATGATCTCCTTGGGTCTTTCCAGACTCATCCCTTCCCGTGGCATCTTTAGCCGCGTGTTCTGGCCTCACTGGTGGACTTCACTCTAAACATTCCCCTCTCTTGCATTTTTTATCTGTTACCTGTTCCCTTCTTCTCACACCCCGGAACCCCCATCCTGTCCAAGATAGCACAAATCAGCCATTAAACAGTATCCCGTGGCCCCAGAGCTTTTAAACACAGTTTTTTTTTGAACTTAGCTCTGGGAAAATCTGTACCACTGGTATATTTAAAAAAACAATTTTTTTTTTTCTGCTGAAGGGGAACTTATATATATCAGATGCTTTCTGTCGAGAAATATCCAGGCCTTGGGCTTACGGGTCAACTCTGTAACAGCAAACATGACGCTTCCAGTCCAGGAGAAGAATGAGGTGACCTGTAAGGGTGCCATTTGATTAGATTCTCCTTCCAGAATTCCTCTAGGGTTACAAACAAAGGGCTCCTTCCAGAGTGGGAGTCTCCAGCAGAACCTGTCTCCGTGTGACCACTAGGGAATCCGACAAGACCAGCAGCTGATACTTGGCCTCCTACAACTTCAAAGCCTGGTGAGTTTGGAATGAAGAATGAGGCCTCCAGGCCCAGGAGTTGGAAGGGTGAAAAATCACATGGGTGTTCTCCTGCTGACGGGTAATTGTAACTCCGCTCGTCCTTGGGAAGGGCCCGAGTGCAGACACCCTGGGCCAGTCCATATGGGTTTTCTTCCCGCTCCTTTCGCCCCCCTCTGCTCTACTGCAAGCCCATCCCTTGTCTAACCCACTGCCCGCACGCTGCTTGGGGCTTACTGAAACCCTCCCAGCACCTTTTTCTCCAGAGAATAGGGAACCGGGACCCAATGGAACTTTCATCCCCACCTGTTTGCATACCAGGATTAAATAGTCCGCTGTCTTTTCCAAAGCTACAAAAATTGTTTTTTTCTTTTAGGGAGCGATGTACAAAGGCTTAATTCCTTTCAGACATCAGTAGGGCAGAAAACACAGGTGAATGCAATGAAATGATTTTCTTAAAAATAAGAAAGACACTTGTTTTTGTTTAAAATCTGCTCTTACTAACCTCTCCAATGTAAAGTTCCTGTTTGGTTTAGAAACAGTGAAGTGTACTGGACAGAGAATGAGATGGAAAATTTTCCCTTAATCAGGAAGGGAAATTAGCTCATCTTTATCTTACAAAATGCTTCTTTTTGTTGCTAACTCTCCTATACCCTAGGGCTCTTAGGAGAAACATGGCTAGGTTGGAGTTCTTCAGTGCTTTGAATTGTAAGTAAGAAAGCAAGGTTAGAGGCGTATCTTGATTTGAGAAACTTGAAATATTGAAACATTAACTTAATAAACAAGCAAAAGGATGGATTTTGGCATGGTAAAATAATCCACAACATTGAAAAGATGAATATCACAATGCATTTAGAACGTGATTCGATTTACTGAGCTTTAGCTAAACATTTCAAGTAAAGCTTCTGTGGCATAAAGCAGTTATAGGGCGTTTTGATATTGTATTGATTGGGATGAGGTTTGGGTTTAAACAAGGTAGAAGTTTGTTTTTCTCTCCTGTAAAAGCCCAGGTGGGTGGTACGGGGCTGACATCACCTCCCTCATACATCAGAGACCCAGACTTGTTCATTTATTCGCTTATTTAATCAGTCAGTCAGCAAATATTTTTTCAGCATCAATTAGGCACTGGCATTACAGGGATGGTAGGAGGACAGAAAAATCCCTACCATCATGACGTTTGCATTTTGAGCCACTGTTCATGGCCTTGAACTCAGGGCCCAAGATGGCAATATCTCTGCATTCTAGGCAGCAGGATGGAGGAAGGAGTAAAGGAGAGGAAGGCAAGAGTGCACCTATATAATTTCTTAAGAAAACTCTTGGAAACCAGGTGACTCTTTCCCCATACATTCCATGTGGTGATTAGTCACATGGTCCCACCTAGCTGCAAGGAAAGCTGGGGAATGTAGTCTTTTTCTTCTTTTTTTTTTAAGTGGGAATGTAGTCTTCATTCCAGATGACCCCCAGGAGCCCAGCTGAAAATCTATTATTAAGGAAGAAGGGAAATTGAAAAATAGTGGGGGGCAGGGGACTACTGGAATCATCCACAAATAAAACTTGTGATTAAAAATAATAATACATTTTATTTAATATAACATAACAAAAATATTATTTCAACATGCCACTGATATACAAATTATTTTTTAATTTGCTTGTCCCTCTCCCTCTGCTCCTCCCCTAGCTCACTTTCTCTCTTTCTCAAAAATAAATAAATAAATAAATAAAACCTTAAAAAAAGAAGAAAAAAAAAAAAGGAGAATCTCAGGCCCCACTGCAGACCTACTAAATTAGAATTTGTATCTTAATAAGATCCCCCAGGTGCTTGGTGCGCACATTAGAGTATGGTGGGCACTGTTCTATAGTTCTGCTTCATTTAAAAAAAAAAAACGATTTTGTTTATTTATTTGAGAGAGAGAGAGAGAGCACAAGCGGGGTGGGGGAGGGGCAGAGGCAGAGGGAGAAGCAGACTCCCTGCTGAGCAAGGAGCCCAATGCGGGGCTCGATCCCAGGACGCTGGGATCGGGACCTAAGTGGAAAGCAGACGTTTAACTGACTGAGCCACCCAGGCACCTTATAGTTCTGCTTCAGATGAGGATTTCTGTCAGAATCTAATAAAAAGTCTAGAGGAGGGGCGCCTGGGTGGCTCAGTCATTAAGCGTCTGCCTTCGGCTCAGGTCATGATCTCAGGGTCCTGGGATCAAGCCCCGCATCGGGCTCCCTGCTCTGCGGGCTCCCTGCTTCTCCCTCTCCCACTCCCCCTGCTTGTGTTCCCTCTCTCGCTGTGTCTCTCTCTCTGGCAAATAAATAAATAAAATCTTTAAAAAAAAAAAAAAGTCTAGAGGAAAGAGTAGCTACCCCCAGTGAACTCTCTGGACTCACGTGTCGAAGATTGTCAGACTCCATCTTTCCTTTTTCTGATCCCTTTAGACTGCTCATTAGACCTTTCGAGAAGGGGCAATTTTAAAGAAGTTACATTCAAACAAATCCATTTATTCTGGTGAGTGGACCAAGGGAGAAACTGGAAAAACCAAACAGCATAAAATTGTTAGATTATAAATGTAATTAATTTTGAAGACTCTCCTCCGGCCATGATTACAGGTTTAAAATACATTTGGATTTGTCTTAAACTTGTTGCCTGATTTTTTAACATCTTTATTGAGATATAATTCACATACCTTATAATTCATTGATTTCAATTGTAGAATTCAAGATATTTTGCAAATTCACAGAGTTGAGCAACTATTACCATAGTCTATTTATTTTATTTTTTAAAAGATTTTATTTATTTATTTGAGAGAAAGAGAGCACAAGTGGGGGGCGGGGGCAGAGGGAGAAGGAGGCTTCCCGCCGAGCAGGGAGCCCGATGTGGGGCTCGATCCCAGGACCCTGGGATCATGACCTGAGCCGAAGGCAGACATTTAACTGACTGAGCCACCCAGGTACCGCACTGTAGACTATTTTAGAACATTTTCATCACCCTAAAAAGAAATCCTGTATCTGTTGGCAGTCAGTACCCCTTTGCTGCTAACTCCAGGCAACCACTAGTCTACATGTCACTATGGATGTGTCTGTTCTGGAAAGCATCCCACATGTGGTTTTTGGTGATTGGCTTCTTTCACGTAGCCTCAGGTTTTTGAGGTTCATGTATTCTGTAGCATGCGTCAGTACTTTATGCCTTTTTATGGCTGAATAATACTCCATGGTATGGATATATCACATTTTATTTATCCATTCATAAACTTGTCACGTTTTATATAGAAGCCAGAAAGAAGGGGAAACACAGTAAGGAACTCAAGGAAATAACATCTCGAGGGTTTAGAGTCACAGAATATCAGAATTAAGAAGAACCTGAAAAATCACTCGGCGCCTTGTTTTCCCTGTGGTAAACCTGAGAGCCAGCAAAGGGCAGCCATTTGCCCAAGGTCCCTCAACACGAGGGGTTTGAGCTGTGATGAGGACCAGGTTGTCCTTACTCCAAGTTCTCTGCCACCGTACATCCAGGGCCTCAGGGCTCCCCTCAAGGTGGCTGTGGAAACACCCATCCTTGGAGTGAGCAGAGAAAGGTACAAGTGTTTGCATCTCCGTCTGGGCCTCAGTTTAGGAAACCGTGTGGAGTTCAGAGCCCGGGGAGTGGATTTGGAGTGACTTCTGGAGAACTGTTTTGAGGAACTGGTGGTAAGGAGTCGGATATTCTGGACTTCTCTCCATTTCACTTTCAACCACATCTCTTAACCATCAGTAAGAATGTATTAAACACTCAGGAAGGAAGTGCGTAGCTGGGATGGACCTCACACCATCCGCTCACATAGAGGCCCAGGGAGGGAAGACGACTCCCCAAGGAGCAGCCGGTGTGCCCAGGGCCCCATCTCTCTGTGGTTCCCTTGTTGGTCGGGGCTTTGTTTGCAAACAGAAGTGGGTTCTTGCCCATGACACCACCACCTCAGGATGCTTGCTGCCTCTCCTCGGGACTCTTGATGGTCACCATCATCATAAATAAACCTTGGAAACCTCTGTCTTGGTGCTTCTCTGTCAAATTCAAAAACTCGGGCATGAGCCTGTGCGAGGCTGGGTGCCTTGAGGTGTGGAGCGTGAATGTCTGCTCCCCTTCGGCCTCCGCCACAGGGGGCAGGGACAGAGCTCTTGCCTATTTTGGGATTCTTCTAAATTAGGCAGACTGGATACTGGGTAGTCAAAAAACAACAGGTGCCCACGGCAGTTATAAATATAGCGTTCTCCAGTGAGGAGAAACCAGAAGCCGTGTCTCACCAAACAATACCAATGTGGGGCAGTGACTCAGGGAGGCAGCAGCCGGGAAAGGTGGAGCTGGGCATTAAAAAAGGGCTGAGAAGCTTCCTGGGGCATGTGCTTCATTCTGAAGGTCTCTCAGAGAGACAGAAGCGAGTTCAGTGGAGGATGAGCCCATGAGGAGCCAAGAAGCAAGGTCCTGTGAAGAACAGCTAAAGTAACAGGGGCCGTTTAACCCTGATAAGAGCCACCTGCTGGGGAACAAGGAGAGTGCGTGCGCCATCTTTAAACATTGGAAGAGCCATTATGGGGGGGAGGTAGTCCAGAGGACACGGCTGGAATCGAGAGGTGGGAAATTATAAGGAGGCAGATTTCAGCACGATATGAAGATGTGTCTAGCAACCAGAGGTGCCCATCAAGTAACGAGAGTGATTCCAAAGGTGGGGACCTATCCCTGCCCAGGAAGTGTTCAGCCTGGACACAGGAAGTCAGTGGGTTAGCGTCTAAGGTTGCCCTGTCCCGCACAGTGGCCAGTAGCCCCATGTGGCGTTTGAGTGTATGCTGAAATGATAATTTTTGGATACATTGGCCCAGCCCATCCCCTGGTCTGAGAGGCAGAGGCGCAGGGTCCTGCAGGCACAGGTTCCTCTCCCAGACTCACCAGTCAGACACATGACCTGCCCCTGGGGAGCGGGGAGGTCTGGGGTAAGTGTTTCTCCCAGCGCTGACAGTGTCCGGGGGTACGCGGGAGAAGGATGGAGACTTATGTGTGCCCAGGCTGAACCTCCAGAAAGAGTCAAGTGTCTAGCGTGGTAAGACGGAGAGACGCTGGGGTTAGGGGTTGGGCACCTCGGGGGCTGCTTGGGCAAGCTCCTCTATCTTGGGTGTGCTCTGTCTTCTCAACGGTTCCGGTGATGTCCATGTCACCTTGCTGAGTGCATGCTAAGTGCTCAGTGCAGAGCAGCTCTTGTCGGAGTCCTTGATGTACCTGCTGTATGTACGATACCTGCTGTATGACGTACGGCATCGAGGAACGCGAGCCGGGGCTGGCCTCTCTTCCTATCTCGTACAACTGGTCTTGTATCTGAATTATGGCGCTGTGGGATTGCAGAGCCGTTAGAGATCCCAGATACCATCTCAGCGTGGTGCAGATTAGGTAACTGGTCTGTGGGAGAGGAAGTGCGGCGGCAGCTAGGGAGAGGGCGGGGCGGGGGTTGTGTGTGACACGTGTGACTTTTCCCCCCTCACCCCACACCCCTGTCAACACCGTTTCCTAGACCTAGTAATTCAGGAAGGCAGTCTGTCTGACCAAAAGGCAGGAAGTCCACCGGGCCCACTCCCATCCCGGTGGCGGCTGGTTCTATTCTCAGCCCAGCAGGGACCACACACCCTTCGGGCATGCAATACAAGCCTGACTGCTCATTTTACTCTAGGATGGGCCACAGTTGGTCTATTTCTTAGCTGTTTATGTTTTCCTCATCTTTTATATCTCTGTGACAACTTCAGGTCATCTCACGTTCCGGTGGAGATATTCCTGATCCAGCATCTGGGAGGAGATATTTTTGTGATTCAGTTTTTCCTATTACTTTTCCCATTGACTTTATCGTTCATTAACTGAAAAAAATATTAGGCTTCATAGTTTAATACAAATCTATTTCAAATTCCAAGATAAAAGAATTTATTTTTCCTAAGACATTTTGAAAAACAAATACTCTGTGTGAGGCATTCAATAGAGCCTATTTTCTAATATTAGTTTTCATCTTAAAATAAATTTGATTGAGCCAAGTTTCACTGGAGCTGGGAACCAGAAATATGATACACTTACTCGATTGAATCCTTGCCTCTGTATATTGGCATTTCTCTAGTACCTTTTCTTGTGTACACAGAATGCATTATAATTTACTCTAGAGAAGTCTGCTTCTTGGAGAGCAATAGGCATGACAAGAGATAAGGTATTTTTTACTTGAAGAGCAATAGAGGCAGATGGGGTGGAGTTCGCTCACAGTTCACATTCACCGCACAGATGAGGAACAGCTTCAGAGCCGGAGTCAGACTCGGCTTTGCCCATGGAACTGGAGATCTTGGCAAGGCCCTCCCCCTCAGCAGCCTCTCCTCCAGCCTTAGGGGTCTGCTGAGCCTTGTCACTAAGGATGGCACCGGAGTTAAAGGAAAGACACTGGCCCCGTGCCTGGTGCCGCCGCAGCGAGCCCCGCGGCTTTGGAGCAGGTCACCACCACGACGTTCAGGGGACGGGGTGCTTTGGAACAGGGCTTTCCTGGCACTGACCATCCGTACCTCTGTCCTGCCATGCAGTTGGGTGAGATTTCTCCCGAGGTGTGAACCTCCAGCTGCTTTTTCATAGGAACAAAATTCGGATCCAGTCCCTCCAGGTGTCCACGTTGTCCTTTTGGCTGATTAAATCATCTTCCTTTGGTGCAAATTTTTTTTTTTTAAAGATTTTATTTATTTATTTATTTGAGAGAGGAGAGAGAACCCGTGCATGAGAGAGTGCGAGCAGGGCAGAGGAGCCGAGGGAGAGGGAGAAGCAGACTCTCCGCTGAGCAGGGAGCCCAGCGTGGGGCTGGATCCCAGGACCCCGGGATCACGACCTGAACGGAAGGCAGATGCTTAGCTGACTGAGCCAGCCAGGCGCCCCCCGTGCAAACTTTTGAAACTTACCTACTCAAATGAACCTGGTTCTAAGGGAGATGAGCTTTAGCATTGAAAAGCTCTCCTTCTCTCTTGGGTTGGCTGTTCTCATTTATTCCAGGTCCTAATTTCAGCCCGATTGTGATGCCTGAGTCAGGCATGGACAGCCTGGACTTCATCAAAATGGCAGTGTTTTAGGGAGTCCGGTTGT
Source organism: Neomonachus schauinslandi (assembly GCF_002201575.2). Taxonomy (NCBI): domain Eukaryota; kingdom Metazoa; phylum Chordata; class Mammalia; order Carnivora; family Phocidae; genus Neomonachus; species Neomonachus schauinslandi. Next base: position 72,013,928 of record NC_058403.1, read on the forward strand.
TGGGCTAACGTCTGGGGTTTCAAAGAGCGTCAGCTTTAAGGGTCTGACCTATGCCCCAGAGGGCACAGGGGGACACTAAAAGCTGCCATCTTCTTGGGGATAATAAGCAGACGGGGCTTTCTCCTAATGCGGCCCAAAGACCCAGCAGCTCCAATTCAAACCAAGGAGAATTCAGGGAGGGCCCAGGTGAGGCCAGGGCTGCCTTCATCTCTGGGAGTCTCCGGCTTTCTGCTAAGTGTCTCCTTGCTCCTAGTGGAGCATTTACTGAGCACTTACTACCTGACCAGCTCTGGGCTGAGTGCCGTGGGGAACAGACCTAACGCAGGAGAGACTGTACTGCAGGAGTGCGGGCTCCTTCCCTGGCTTCCTCAGCCATGCAGACTTCAGCCAGAGGGCGCCCTGCCCAGGCTGCCAGTGGGGCGGGGGTTGGCATTCGTTTTGTTACCACAATTGCGGTATTTGAGGATCAGGAAGGAGCTGACATTTTGCCTTTAGTACTCCAGTTCCCCTCTAGGACTAGAACACTCTGGGAAACCCTACTCTGCTGAGCCACCATCTCAGATGCCCCCTGTACCTTCAGCTGGGGCTCGACTCCTGTCCGGGTCGCTACCAGCCCAACGTAGAGGCTGGGTATTGCCCATTGTGTCTCTTTGGCCCTGCAGGCAGACAAGACCAGTGCAGACTCCTCATTTCCCCAGTCCCTCAATCTGCTTCCCTTCGAGCGCCTCCTTCCCCTGCCATTCAGCCCCAGGCTAGAAACCCGAGAATCACCTGAAATCATTCCCCCTCCCTCTCCTCCATCATCCAATTAAAGTTGACTGTCCTTTTCTCAAGTCGATGGATTCCCCTCCATCCGCCCTGCTACCACCTCAGCTCAGCCCTCCTGTGCCTGTCTGGCTCCGCATCACAGTCTCAGTGCCCGCACAGGGCCTGGCAGATGGCTGCTTCCAATGCCCGTGGAATCCGTGACTGAGAGGGTGAGCCGTTTAGTCCTTCCACGATGATCTCCCACCTCACCTCTGCACTCGCGCCAGCTTCCTCTTCACCTGGTACCCAACCTGAACTCCTTTCAGCCCCCTGTACGCCCCCCCACCAGAAGCCTCTTGTGCTCCTGTCTGAATGAGACGGCTCCTACGTGCCCAGCCTGTCCCCGCAGAGGACGTATCCCAGGCGCCGGGTCGCCTGTTTGTGTATCACTTGCTCTCTTACTGACGCTAAGCTCCGCAAAGCGGGGTCTGTGTTTTACTTATCATCGCATTCCCAGCACTAGGAGGAGGTGCTCCTTTAATGTTTATTGACTAAAGGAAGGTCTAGAAAAGCCTGCCTCTGCGCCTAACCTCTTGCCACCCTCAGCTCTCCTCCAGTCCCCACACCCACCCATCCAATCCACCTAGAGTCTGGCACCAGTCACGGTGATGTGCAGTGGGGTCTCTGAGTCTCAGGACCAGCACCACATGGCAGTTCGTTGCCAGGAACTGGCATCACCCATTCGGGTTCTTGCCCGACATTGGGCCACTTGGAATAGAGGGTCCTGACCTGCACAGCAGGCTGTGCTTTAGTGTTTTTTGACCTCCCGGACACTACCCAGGGCTGTGCCCTCTTCTGACATTTTCTGACGGGGTCTCTTAGGGTGTTTTGTGCTAGGCTGATCCCTTCACTGGGCTATGAACCCTCTGGGGGCAGGGTGACATCTAATTCATGTCTGGCAGCCCCCCCACCCTCGCCAACCCCACAGCACCCAGAACAAAGGCATTTTTGTACATAGTAGGTTCTCAGGAAATGGCAGGTGAGATTGATCAGAAGCTGGAGGGACTCAAGCTCTGGGAATTAGGATAACTGGAGAGAAGCCCTAAAGCTAAGGAGGGAGAGGGGAAAGGGGAAGCTATCCCTCACCAAGAGTGTGGATGGAGGTGGAGATGGTGTGAAGGGCCATGGCAGGAATAGCAGGCACATGGAGGGAAGGAGATGGGAGAGCAGAATGCCCTGCTGCACAAGCCCATGGCCAGGCTTCCCGGGCAGGGGAGAGCCACAGACAGGTACATGCTGGGAGCTGCACGTGCCCTCCTCCGGCCACAGGGGCCCTTGGTCCTTCTCTGCCCCCATACCCCCAGGTGATGGAAAGCGCTTCTCACTCTTTTACAACAAGGTAAGAATCAGGTCAGAGAGTGCTTTATGTCCCCTCAGGAGAGGATGTGAACCAAGGGCTAGTTATCTTCATCACTATCAACCACCACCACCCTCCTCACCATTTTTCACGCCTGAATACACCTGCAGAGTTTACCTGGGTGCTCACCTTTACGATCTCATTCTGATAGTCACAGCTGCCTTATTTACACTTTATAGTTGCAGATCCAGAAGTTCAGAGAGGTTGAGGGGCAAGCCCAACGTCACAGAGCCGTTCTGGGGATGGGGGAGGGGGTGTGAGTTGAAAAACTTGCTCTGGAATTGCTCTTAGAAAGTGTCTGTAGGGGCACAGCCCAAGTCTGTGTGTCCTGATCCTCTCCGTGTGCACCTGCATCTGTTCGTGCCTCTGCGTGTTGGGGTGCATGCACAGTTCAGTGTGCACCTTTGTGTGGAACTGTGCTGGGAGTGTGTGTGCGTGTGTGTATGTGTGTGTGTGAATGCAGCCTGGGCGCGTACACACGTGTGCATGCAGGCACTCCGCCCCCTTCTCAGATGTCTTGGCTGTGGGTTTGACAACTGAAACCCAGCTGCGCTCTGGCCGGGAAACATCCGCTGTGGAGACCTAGGAGGAGCTGACAGTCCCTAAAGAGGGGTTGCACATGCTGCCAGCAAGCGCTCCTGGCCCACTGCCTAATTCCCTGCAAATGCTCTTTAAATCTGTTTCTAATTTGGACTCTGCCTTCTCCTGTCCCCTCCCAGCCCTCCCCACTCCCCCAGCTTGCCTGAAACCAGTCAAATTATGCTGAATAATGGCTGCGGAGGGGGGAGTGTGCTAAAGGTCACCAGTGGGCTGTTGGAGGGTGTAATAATGTCACATTTTAATTTACGCAGGGAATGGTGCAGGAATCAAAACCAATAAATTTGGGCTGTACTCGCAACTCCAGCCAACGGGAATTTCAGCAGGTCATGCCACTTCCAGGGAAGAAATCACTAACTGTCACACCCCACAGTCCACTGTGCTTGAGAAAACCCACGTTCTTAGGAGCAGATGCAAAATCCAGCATTTTCTGTCTGTGAGGGAACTTGTACTTGGAGACTTGCAGCATCGGCAAGAATCTCTCCAGTTGTCTGAGTATCACCCAGATGTTCTGGGTATTAAGATTCTAAAACAAAATACATCTTCCATATTTTTTGCAGTCCTGTGAGATACTCAGCACCAGGATGACCCAGATCCATGGGAAAGTGTATACAAAGCAGAGTGGGAAGAGTCGGAAAGCAGAGCTGTGTGTACATATTGATGGCAGCTTGAGAAGCTTATTTACATTCGAGAAAGGTGGGGAGGGGCTGTGCGGACATCTGTTGGAACTGTGTTCTGTGTTGAGGGGTTGGGGATGGGATCTGAGGTACGGTTTAATCATTAACGTGGACTTCATTAAAAAGAAAACATGCGGGCGCCTGGGTGGCTCAGTTGGTTAAGCGACTGCCTTCGGCTCAGGTCATGATCCTGGAGTCCCGGGATCGAGTCCCGCATCGGGCTCCCCGCTGAGCAGGGGGTCTGCTTCTCCCTCTGCCCTCTTCCCTCTTCGTGTTCTCTGTCTCTCATTCTCTCTCTCTCAAATAAATAAATAAAATCTTTAAAAAAAAAAAGAGAGAAAACATGCATTCTTTGAAGGACTTTGCGGGCCAGTGGAGGCCAGAGGGCGGGAGGTCTCGAGATGTTCACTTCCCCCTGTGTTACATGACCAGGTAGGCCGGGAAGCCGGGAGCAGGACAAAGGCGCGGGCTTTCGGTGGCTGTGGAGATCTGGTGGAGAACAGCATCCCTCCCTCCAGCATCTTGAGAGTCTGCAACTGGCGTGCGCTCCGGGGGCCTGGCGGGCTGCCCACCCCTCAGCTGGCTCTGCGACGGCAGGAAGGTGGGGTTTGCAGTCCTGGGGGCCACCGCCGAGAAGCCGTGAGGCTGTCAGGACTTTGGAGCACACGCTTCTCCATCTGGCTCGAGAGGAAGCAGGGGGGAAGGGAGAGCTGCCCTGGGTTGAATGATACCCCAAGGACTTCTGCTCCCCTTTCCCTGCCACACAGCAGACAACAGCCCCCCCCCCCCCGGGATGCCTTGGGTAGAGCGGGGAGAACGGTGCCACACTTCTGTCCTGCCCCAGCGCCTGGCTCCTAGTACATCTCTTCTGTATCTTTTTCATTTTTAAACTGTTGCCGTTTATTTAGTTGTGTGTGATGCTAAGGACTTTGCATGTGTTCAAAACGGCACTTAATCCTCAGAACGCACCTGCCAGGTAAGTGTGGCAGAGATGGCCCATTGTCAGCTGGAAGTGCGTCCTTCCCTTTCTTTAGGTCCGAGTTTCTGCTGGGAACTGACTGTTTCTCCAGGGACCACATTCTCCAAGCCCCTTCAGTTGCAGCCATAGCACTGGGTCCTGACCGGTGGCATGTGAACGGAAGTAAGTTGCTCCACACAAAGCCCGGCCCATGAGAACCTTCCCAGAAGCACCCTCCAAACCCTACCCCTTCCACCCCAGGGGCGGGAGGGGGGGGACGGGACCACGCCCAGATGCCCTTGGAAGCCACAGATCTAAAATGGCTCCTGAATGCCTGTGTGCAGTTTGTTCCCTGCCCAGTCCTGAGCAAGAAATAAACGTATATCCTATTGTTTCCAAGCCGTTATACGTTTGGGGGTCTGTCTGTTTTATCAGTCAACCTACCCTAAGTGACTAGGAATTTTCACTCCCACTTTGTAGACTTCTGAGGACACTGAAACTCCGAGAGGAAAAGAAATTGCCCAAGGTCACACATCCAGTAAACTGCAAGGTCACAATGCGAGTCTAGACCTCACTGGTCTCAAGGTCATGTGCGCCGTGTGAATTTCCCCCAGCGGGTTCCTCAGAACAGCCACCACCACACCCCAGAACGTCCATGCTCAAGTAAGCTTGGGACATGTCAGCCTCCACAAAGTCAACGGGTTTCTTCACTGCAGCTCTTTTCAGGATGTTAGATGCTTATGACCACTGAGCATCGCCACGGGATGCGGCGTCTTCCCCATTTGTGAGACCACAGGAACCTCTCCTCTATAGAGCTTCTCGTGAGACTCGTGTGAGTGGAAGACACTTTGGGAGGGGTTGACCTCCAGCATGCTGCCTGTTATGGGCTGAATTGTGTCCCCTCCACCTCCACTAAAAGAGATACTTCGAAATCTTAGCACTCGGTACCTCGGAATGTGACCTTCCTTGGAAATAGGGTCTTTGCAGATATAACCAAGTTAAGATGAGGTCGGTGGGCAGGCCCTAATTCAACACAACTGGTGTCCTTACAAGAGGGGAAATTCGGATACAGAGACACAGAGGCACGGCGGGGAGATGATGTGGAGACACAGAGATGCACGAGGAGGACACCATGCGAAGAAGGAGGATTGGGAAGATGCACCCACCAGCCAGAGAACACTGAGGGCTGCGGGCAAACACCAGAAGCCAGCAGAAGCAAGAAAGGATTCTCTCCTAGAGCCGTCGGAGGGAGCATGGCCCTGCCAACACCTTGACTTCAGGCTTCTAGCCTCCAAAATGGTGAGAGAACAAATTTCTGTTCTCTCAGTTTGTGGCAGCCACCCAGTTTGTGGCACGTGAGTATGGGAGCCCTGGGAAATGAATACACTGCCCCTGGCAACTTTCAAGACCAAAGGCTCCTGGCACTGTGAGCCTACTGATAATCATGCAAATGACAGCCTGGGGTGGCTTCAGTTTACCAAAACACAGAGAAAAAGAGCGGGGAGGGACAGGTAGCGGTGAAGAGCTTCAGCTCCCGTGCCCTGCTCTGCATCCCACTTGGGCTGCTTGACCTCTCTGTGCACGGCTTGCTTTTCTGTCTGGACGATGGGGCTAACCAGGCTCACACTCACTTCATAGGTTGAAGGGAGGGTTAAATGAAGGAACATATCTAAAATACCTAGACTAGTACCTGGCTAGGTAGCTAGTACCTAGATAGCTAGTACCTGTTCCTTTAAAACTGTCCAGGCGGGATTTCAATCTCAGTTTCCCCAACTCTACAATAAAGAAAGTAATGCCTGCTGTTAAAAGAGGATTTCCAAGAAAGGTAAAATTACAACTCTCAAAACAGATAACAAATGAACACCTGTGAAAGATTTGCTTTAACTTACTATTGAATGAATTAGAGAGACGTCACAGTTGGTTCAAAGGAGAATCCATAAAACAGACACGTGTAGATCAGAAATCTTGAAATGCATTTTCAAGTGGACAGAACGAACTGACCTTGCTTGGACAAGGGAAGGTTGCCAAGCTCATCTGTGTGTCCACAGTTAGGAGCCCCTGGGGATCTTTCCATCCCCTACAACTTACAGGGCTGCAGAATGAACTCAGAGGTTAGAAGGCTATGCTCTAAACAACACATACTTTTTTCTTAGAGACACCTAGGAATCTTTCTTGCTTATTCCAGGTTTCCTGATTGTCTCTCACATGTTTATATGCACAGGATTGGAAAAAAGATCGATGACTATATGAAAAAAGCACGTTGCTGAGTAAGGTATGATTCTATTTTCATAAAAACAACAAAGGGTATGTGTGTGTGTGTGTGTGTGTGTATGCCAAACACATGAGTGGGTGTACATGTATAATGTGGATGAGATATCAACAAATCTCAGGAAGAATACACAGGACAGTAAATAATATTTACCTCTGAAGGGCAGGATTGGTGACATGGAGGGAGGTTTTTAAGAGTTACTTTCTAAACTTCGGCATTGTTTGAACAAAAACAAATACCTGCTCCACAGTGTATTGTGAATGAGGAATGTCTGAAGGAGAACTATGCCTGTGCTTGGTGCAACGCCAGCATTCAAGAAATGGTCGGTTTCATTATTATTATTAATGCATATTCAAAGAGCCCAGCGCCTCCAGACCTGTTCTTGGAAGAAATCGCTAAGAGGAACCACCACCATACAGGTGCCTGAGGATCTCTCCCTTTGAGAGAAGCTAGTTTTGAAATCCTGGACTAATGTTTTGGGCCCCATTTGCATACCCCTTACCCCCTGGAGATCGGAGGAAGTCTCCTTCCTGAGTTACGGACTTGGGGTGGCTCCTGTCTGCTCTATTCCCTTAGCCCTGCTGGCAGCCCCATGCTCAGGCACACCCAATATTTAGCCCTGACAAGCTCCTTGACCACAGGAGGGAGGCCTGGCTGGCCAAACTTTACCTGGAAGGGTTGTCTTTCAGCCCAGGCTGGGGCTATGAACCATCTGCTAGCTCCATATGAGTGTGGTTAGCCTCCCTCAGCCAGAGAAAGAGGATGCTGGTCACAACATGCAGAGACAAAATCGAGCTTCTGATGACGTAAAGCTGAATATCTAATCTTAGCCTCTGACTCATCCCCAAAGGGCAACCTTGGTACATTGGAGAGGACGTGGGATGGAGTCACACACCTGACCCTGGTGCAGGTTTGGCCATTAACTGCCTTCATCACCATGGACTGAGCCTTAGTTTTCCCATCTGCCCAATGGGAATAAGCCTAGTATTTCTCTCCAAGGGCTATGGTGAAGCTCCAATGAGGTGGTGTCTATGAAGGTGCTTTGTGAGGAGTGGAGTTCTGTGGAGATTTAATTTTGGCTGATGCGGTGAGATGCTTCAGGATGGTTAACATGCAATAGTAATAGCAAGGGTTGTACAGCACGTACCGTGGGACTCAGGCCGTGTAGTATGTGAATATCCATTGCCCAGCTTTATTGATTTTTCAAACTCCCGGCCACTTTGTTTTATCTTGATCCCCTCCACTCCCTGGATTCTTCTGAAGCAAAGCCCAGACATCACGTGCACATGCGTTTTATTTTGTATTTCCACAAGACAGAGATTTTTCCAAAAACATTAACCGTGAAACCATTAGGTCACCTCAAACTTTTCAACGGTAATTCAATAATCCTTCATATAATCGACTATTTAGTCAGTGTTTCTACTTCCCTGGTTATCGTACGGAAGAAAAACATTTTCTTATTTGAATTGGGATACAAATAAGTTTCATACATTATAATTGGTTGATAGGTATCTTAAGATTGTTTTAATCCACAGATTCCTTCCTCTACTTTTTCCTTGCATTTTGTTTGTCATTGCTGTTTGAAGAAACTAAGTTACTTGCCTATAGCGTTCGCCACAGTATGGATCTTACTGGATGCAGTCCTATAGTTTGCTTATGGTTGTGATTTCTCTGTCCCCTAGATTTTCTGTATATTGGAGTTAGAACTAGAGGGCTGCCCAGAGTCAATCTTTTGGCTGTTTTAGCAAATAAACTTCCTAGGTGGTGTGCTGTTACCGTGCCCCCCCGCCCCCAGCTCCCCAGTTACTAGTCTCTCTTCTTCCCAGGATCCAGGATGCCATTTTGAAAGAACGTGTGCGGGTAGTAAGGACGCTAGGATCCAGTGGGGCAAAGCTGAAAAGGAAATGGCTCAAGAGAAACTCCCAGAAAACTTGAGGTCTTTAGCTGTACCCACTGTTTAGTTAGGAGGACTCCTCCTCCTCATAACAAACATCACTTCTTGAGTGTACAATATGCCAGGTACTGTTCTCACTGCTTTTAGTGTAACAACTTGTTTATTCTTCTTAACCCTATGCGGTCAATACTAATAGGTATTCTAGTTGAGAAAAGGGGAACCAGATCCAGAGAGATGAAATCACTTGCCCCAAATCTCCCCGCAGTGTTTGTCAGAGAACACAGTCTTGTTCTTGTCCAGCCTTGACTTAGGGGCTTTCCAGACCTAGATCACCAGCACGCTTTGAAATGTTGCCGTCTCCCTCTGACTGACACTTCGTGATCTCAAAATAGTGCATCAGCTACAAATTCTTCTTTTATCTTTCAGGGAGTTTGCCTCTGGGACAGCCACTCACATCCAGATCCCTCATCTCAAGGTCCCCTTGTAGACATAAGAATTATGCTTTCTTGCCAGACAATACTTTGCAAGCTAGATTCACAAATGTGGCCCATCTGCCTGGAACCCTCAGCCTTCTGGAAAACGATTGCTGCTTGCCTTTCTCTTGGTGCTAGAGAACCACAATAATGCTTTCCTATGCGGGCAAGCTGTAGGGACTGTTTAGTTTGACCGCTTTACAAAATACTCACTCTTCACCCCACCTGATCAAACCAATTTCTTCTTCCGCAGGTCCTAGAGTTGGAGCTCTTCCTACCTAGCTCTGGGTCTGTGGCGGAAGCCATGGATCTCTCTCTGTTTCCCCTGCAGAACAGGGATGATGATCTTTGTATTTTCCAGAGATGTCGCTGGTTTAAGACTCCTCCTCAGAAAAAGGGAACTAATAAATATCACGTGAAAACTTCGAGAACCAAACCTCAAAGCTCTACAGTGAACCAAACCTCCCTGCTCCAGGACCGTGGAGCAGGTTGGAGTGGGGTGGGGCGGGGAGGAGATGGGGAGAGTGGCAATAGCCGGCAGTGGCAGGAGTAGCTACGTAATTCGCAGGGTTACTGCAAAATGAACACAGCGGGCTCCCTTGTTCAAAAATTAGCAAGAGCTTCAAGACAGTGACAACAGAGCATTAAACAAAACATGGGGCCCTTCTAAGTTGGTCCTCAGTGGTACTTTCGGATGCCTCCAAAACAATTCTAGAAATGGTGTGATGTTGGGGTGCCTGGGTGGCTCAGTCGGTTAAGCGTCCGCCTTGAGCTCAGGTCATGATCCCGGGGTCCTGGGATCGAGTCCCACATCGGGTTCCCTGCCCGGTGGGAAGCTTGCTTCTCCCTCTCCCACTCCCCCTGCTTGTGTTCCCTCTCTTGCTGTGTCTCTCTCTGTCAAATAAATAAATAAAATCTTTTTTTTTTTTTAAAAAGAAAGAAATGGTGTGATGTTTGTAAAATGAGACCGGCTAGGCTGGGTTGTATGTGCTGTTTCTCTTAATATTGGCTCAACTAACTCTGAATTGTGGGATACTCCAGACAGGGGTAGAGTCGGGATAAACAGCGAGTATCCGGGTGTAAGCCAGGGCATCTAAAGACCACAGTGTGGCAGAATGAAGGGGCAGGGGCAAGTAGAGCGTGGAAAAGCACATTTATTGACTTACATGTACAAACCATAGGAATAGAGGCCTCATAAAACTTCCTGGCCCATGCAAGATGGAGAAAAGTTAGGGTAAGGAAGCACTATCCAGGGTTGGGTCCCAGAAGGTTGAGACACAGTGCCTTTGATTCTTTGTGAAAAACAGCAATGTGAGGAGAAACATTTGGCAGATGTTTATCAAAATAAAAGAAGTCTCGAAATGTGAAATGACAGGTGCAGATAAGAGTTATTTGAGGAGAACCCATGGCGGAATGGAATGCTCCCCCTTTAGAGGAGAAGTTGGCCCCTCCATGGACAGGCCATACCCAAAAACTGGCGCAGGAATGTCAGGAGTTGGCATACCAGGCAGTTTTTCACCAGCTATCGCCACAGGATCTCAGAGACTTCCTTCAGAAAAGCGAGGGATAAGAATCCACATTGCACAACCCAGGGGCACCGTTCACATCTGGGCTACTGGGGAGATACGCTCCAGGATGTCGTCCACATGCACTATCCCCAGGGCCAATATCCCCAGAGGTGTACGATGTGGCTCGGCATTTTTCTCCTTTTTTCCTTTTCTCCTTTGAGGTTGCTGGGGCATTCTCTACAACAGTGACTGTCCCACCAGTGGTCAGGGGGCTCCTCCATGGGAATGGTCTGGCCTTCCTACTATGGCTAGGCCTAGGCTGATGAGGGACATTCTGTGTCCTTTTTTCTGTTTCCCCATGCAGCACCCCAGTGAGTTCCCATTAGGGGATGAAATCAACCTGGAGCAAAACCACTCCAACTCCAGAAAGCAACACTCGGTCTTCCCGAAAAGCTCCTTATTCTAGCTCTAATGCTCATTTAATCCTTAAGTCTGGCTGTCTTTTTCTGGGCCTGATGGTAATTCACTATGGTGGTAAATGAAAGGACTGCAACGATTGACAGGATTTGTAGCCAGACTTCCCGAGTTCAAATCCCCTGTCTGTCAGGACTAGCTGTGCGAACTTCAGCAAGCTACCCAACCTCTCTGTGCCTCAGTTTCCTCATCTGTAAAATGGGGATAATATTATGGGTGGTTCAGAGAGTTATGAGTTAATATAAGAGAAGTCCTTCTATCGTGTGATTCAGTGTTGTTATTATTAAATGAGCAATATGATTCATTAAATAATTAAGTACATTTATTATTAAATAAAAAAGATGACTTCACCAGTTTCTCAATAACAGCACTGGTACCTTATGTGGGGTAATTTTTTGGTTTGTGACTAAAATGTTGAGTATTCCTACCTCCAAGCAGCTTCCCAATTGACTCAAAAGTCATTATCCCTTGTTTCCAGATGAGCAGACTCTTTCTTGCTTTGAAAGCAAAATGAAAAGGAAAGACCTGATTTCTTTTGTGGCGTTGGATGCTTTCCAGAACCTTATGGCCATGCTTTAAATTGATGAATGGCTGAATTGCCGGTGGAGACCCTGACTGGTGGGGACCGCTGGGATGTTAAAATAAAATGATAGAAAATGAAGACAATTCAGCTTGAGTTTCCACAGGGGCATTTGATCCGACCAGAATTCTTTCCAGAGCAAATGAGACCGGAGTGAGCCAACACCTGTAACAACATCGTTGGTGTCACGGCCTGAAGGGCTGCCACCCCCAGATGGAAAAGGAAATAAATAGTCAGGGGAGGGCAGACAAAGGAAAGATGCTGGCCTGGGGACTGAATCGCTTCATGCCACTTTTGAAATGACAATGGGTTAAAAAAAAAAAATTGAGCACAGCATAAAACAGGAACAGAAGAGGCTCCCTGCCTGTGAAGAGGCTGCCCCCGCCCTCGGTCAGCCAGGCCTGGACTCATCCGTGCGGGAGCTGTGTGTGGCCCACCGAGTCTGTCCTCGGTCTGGTCCCTCTCCCTCGGGATGGGCTGCGCTCTGCTCTCTTTGCAGAAGCGAAAACTTTGACACTTTAACTATCTACCACAGGTAGGAAATTTTAAAGAATTAATTTTATTATAAAAATAATACGTGCTCTTTGAAACAAGCTTAGGAAATATAGAAAAGTAGAAAAAAGGAGGAGCAGTTCTTCAAAACTCACTACCTATTGCCAACATTTGTTCAAAGCTTGCTGTGTTTTCCTCCAGACCTAAAAAAAAGCCAGAGAGGTACGACTGAAAAAAATACATAGCTGTGATTATATTGTACTTAATAGGATTTCATAATCATTCTATATGATCCATGCTGTTCCATGGATCAGTGTTTCGTGCCTTGTTATGGCCAATCATCTCCCACTGTACAGATGCATCACATGTTGTGTATTATTTCATCAGTTGATTTGCGGTATTTCTACTTTTTTGGCCATTATGAGTAATGCTGCTGTGAACATTCATGGACAAAGTTTTTGGGTGGATACATACTTTCGATAATCTCGGGGATATATCTCCGAGTGAAGTTGCTGGGTCCTATGCTAACTCTATATTTAACTTTTTGAGGAACTACCACACTGTTTTTCAAACCCTCGTACCATTTTACATTCTCATCATCGGTGTATGAAATTTCCAATTGCTTTACATCTTTGTCAACACTTACCATTTTCTTTTTTTTTTTTTAAGATTTTATTTATTTATTTGTGAGAGAGAATGAGAGAGAGAGAGAGCATGAGGGGGGGAGGGTCAGAGGGAGAAGCAGACTCCCCGCTGAGCAGGGAGCCCGATGCGGGACTCGATCCAGGGACTCCAGGATCATGACCTGAGCCGAAGGCAGTCGCTTAACCAACTGAGCCACCCAGGCGCCCAACACTTACCATTTTCTGCTTGTTGTCTGTTTTTTAATAGCCATCCTACTAAGTGTGGAGCATCTTCTCATGTGCTTATGGGCTATTCGTATATTTATCTGCTTTGAAGAAATACCTCTTCAAATTCATTCCCTATTTTAAAATTGTGTTGTTTTTCTTTCTATTGTTAGGTTGTAAGAATTCTTTCATATTCTGGATAAAAATTCTCTACCAGGGGTGCCTGGGTGGCTCAGTCGTTAAGTGTCGGCCTTCGGCTCAGGTCATGATCCCAGGGTCCTGGGATCGAGCCCCTCATCGGGCTCCCTGCTCAGCGGGGAGCCTGCTTCTCCCTCTCCCACTCCCCCTGCTTGTGTTCGCTCTCTCGCTGTGTCTCTCTCTGTCAAAAAAAAAAAAAAATTGTCTACCAAATATATGCAGAAAAATTCAAATATCTTCTCCCACTCTGTATGTTGCCTTTTCATTTTCTCTATAGCATCCTTTGATGCACAAAAGTTTTAAATTTTGATGAAGTCCAATTTAGCTATTTTTGCTCTGGTTATGTGTTTTTTGGTATCATATCTAAGACTCCACTGCCTACGCCAAGGTTGCAAAGATCTACACCTTTGTTTTCTTCTAGGAGTTTCATAATTTTACTTCCTATATTTAGGTCTCAGAGTCTGTATTCCATGGAAACACCTAGGGTTGTTTTCTAGAAGAGAATTTGCCAAGTTAAATGGTATGGAAGCTTTGATGTGTCTGGATGTATATTGCCAAATTGCTTTCCGAAGTGGCTGTACCAATATATTGCTCATTAACAAGTAGGAGAGAGCCCATTTCATTGTGCACTGTAAAGCTTTGTTAACGTCCCTATTGATCTTGTTCAACGAGATATAACCACATTCCAGCTGTCCTCCCCCCAACATTCACCCTTTTCTGACCAATATTTTTTAGGTGTTAAGATAGTCAGCAATAAGCAGAGTTTTTAATGTTGCTATCATCAATGTAATTGACTAAAAATTGAGATGGTCATGCAATGATTTATCTAATTGTTGAAAATAAACACCACTGAGCATCTGCTCTGTGCAAAGTGTTGTAGAGGGCAGGGGAGTAAGAGGAGGGGAAGAGGGTACAAAGATGAACAATACAAACCCCCATTGTGCCCAGGAAAACTGCCTGTGTTTGTGAGGAGCCCTCGTATAGCCATCTACCCTAGGGCTCCTCCAAACAGCTCTGGGGTTAGGCAGACACAAGGTCATCTCTACTTCAATGATGACGAAATCAGCTCACAGGTAAAATGACTTGCCTAAGGTCATGTGGCTAATGAGGCAAAAAGTAAGTCCACTGCTATTTATTGAATACTCACTGTGTGCCAGGCACTGCTCTGGAGATATGTAGCAGTGATGAATTGGGAGCTTGCATTCTGGTTGAGGGGAGACAGATACAAACAGGTCAACAAATAAATTAAAAAACTTCATGGGGATGGGGCGGAGGGATATAGCTTTACCTGGTGTGTGAGTCAGGGTTCTCCCAAGAAACAGAATCACTATCTATCTATCTATCTATCTATCTATCTATCTATCTATCTATCTATCTATACATAATACTTATTACAGGAAATTGGCTCACAAGAATATGGAGGCTGAGGGTACCTGGGTGGCTCAGTTGGTTGGGCATCTGCCTTTGGCTTGGGTCATGGTCCTAGGATCCTGGGATCTAGTCCTGCGTTGGGCTCCCTGCTCAGTGGGGAGTCTTGCTTCTCCCTCTCCCTCTGCCCCCTCCCCCCTGCTGCGTGCTGTCTGTCTCCCTCTCGAATAAATTAATAAAATCTTAAAAAAAAAATAAAGAATATGGAAGCTGAAAAGTCCCAAGATCTGTCGTTGGCAAGAGTTCCAGTCAGAGTCCCAAGACCTGAGAACAAGGAGAATCGGTAGCGTCAGTTCCTGCCTGAAAGCTGGCAGGTTCAAAATCCAAAAAGAGCTGACGTTTCAGTTTGAGTCCAAAGGCTAGAAAAGTCTGATAGATCAGCTCAAGCAGTCAGGCAGGAGGAAATTCCCCCTTACCTGAGGGAAGTTCAGACGTTTTGTTCTATTTAGGCCTTCAACTGATTGGATAAGGGCCCACCCCACACACACGAGGGAGGGCACTCTGCTTTACTCAGTCAACCACTCCAAGTGTTCATCTCATCACAAACACACCCAGAATAATGTCTGACCAAATATCTGGGCATCCTGTAGCCTAGTCAAGTTGACACATAAAATGAACTATCACACGTAGGGTTGTGAAGGCCTCACTGAGGTGACATTTGGGCTAAGGGTAACATTGGGGAAGAGCTTTCATGATAGAGGGAATAAGAAGTTCTAGGGCAAGAACAATCCTGAATATTCCAGGAATGGCAAAAAGATCAGTGTGGTTGGAAGGAGATGATTAGTAGGAGGGGAAGCTGGAAAGGGGAGCAGGGCCAGATGGTGTGCGGTTTGTAGACCATCATGAGGTGTTTGGGTGTTTGGATTTTATTCTAAGTGGGAAGGCATTGCAGTGATAGAAAGAATATGGTGATGAAATGAAAAGATACAAAGTGTGTGTGTGTGTGTGTGTGTGTGTACTGGGCAGGGAGACCAGCTTCAAGGTCAGGATGATAGCAGTTTGAACTAGGACAGTGGTTGTAAAGGTGATGGTCAGAGGTTGGATGTATTTTGGAAGCAGAGTTTATAGAACTTGGTGGATTCAATGCGGGACCCAAAGATAATAGATGAATCAAATATGATGCCTAGATTTCGGTGTGAGCAACTGGATGGATGGTGGTACCATTTATCAAGGTGGGGTATGTCT
This sequence comes from Neomonachus schauinslandi, assembly GCF_002201575.2. Taxonomy (NCBI): domain Eukaryota; kingdom Metazoa; phylum Chordata; class Mammalia; order Carnivora; family Phocidae; genus Neomonachus; species Neomonachus schauinslandi. The sequence goes on from NC_058403.1 coordinate 72,029,673, forward strand.
GCTGGGGCTTTGGGGGTAAGGAGTGAAGTTTTAGAGAAAACCAGAAGTTCCCTTTTGGCCTCATTAAGTTTGAATTTGTTACCCCTAGAACGCAGGCCCTCCGACCAGGAATGTTGTTTCCCCTACGATGCCACACTATCCATCCAGTCCAAATGTATTTATTGAGCACCTCTGTGCAAAGCTCTGTTCTAGATGCTGAAGAAATAGTGCTAATCAAGCCAGACACAGCAGGGGTATGATTGCTGGCAGGGCCAGACTTCAGAACCAGCAACTCTTCACTGAGGCTCTGCCCTGTGCTGGGCACTGTGTAGAATACAGCCTGAATCAGACACATTTCCAACTCACCAAATGCTTTCAACTTAATTGGATAATTCGGGCAGGAGATAAATAACAACGGGCCATAAATTAGTTCAAAATATATTTATTGAGTACCTGCTCTCCTCCAGGCACTGAGCTAACCATCCTACCTGCTGGGAGTACAAAGATGATTTAAACTGCAGTCCTGTTCCCCAAAAGCTCATCTTCAAGTGGAGGAGACAACTTCAAGCAGAGGAAAGATGAAATGACTTTAGTCCATTGTGGTCAGTGCAGGGCAATCTGAAAGCACCACTGTGCTCAGCAGAGGCTCTTATCCTGCAGTGAGGGGCTACCTAGAAGAGGCAATAACTCTTCTGAGTCCTGAAGCATAAGGCAGACCAAGGAAGAAGGAAAGCATTCCCTAAAGGGAGAGTGCACAAACACCACAGTGAGCCGCCTCAGTTTTCAGCAGAGAAGTGAATGGCTGTGCTTATATTTTATAGCTTCACATATGTAGAGAACTGGCGGTTGAAATGGGGGGCGATGGAGGGGAAGAGAAGGGACTGCCAGCCAGGAGGATGTGGCTAAGGACGAGGTCTAAGAGAAAAAAGGTGGGAGCCTGATATGAGTGACAGGAGGCGTCCCGATCCTACCGACTGGGTAGTGAGGGCAGTTTTCTCCAGGGAGGGGCACTGAGAAAGGCTGAAAAGGGGGCTTGGGGGTGGACTTGGACCTAGAGCAGATCAGGAGGCTGGCTGGCTGAGAGAGGGTTCAGGGAGGACGGTAACAACCAACAGGAACTTCCCTTCACTGCTTAGCATTTCAGGACAGGTAATCTTCAGGGCATGCTGGGGCTGAGGCACACACCTCATTTCAAAGACAAGGAAATGAAGGGTCAGGGAGGCTGAGCGACATGCCTAAGGTGAGACACCGCACAGTGGTGTGGGTCTTCATTCTGTCCTGTATCTCCCCTGGTGTCCCGGGTTAGAACTGAGACGACAGCCATCCCGGGAGGTACTCAGGCTCTCTACCTGCTGACGCCAAGGGACCAGGCTGGGCGGGGGGGGGGGGGGGGGGGGGGGGGGGGGGGGGGGGGGG